>NC_066301.1:9498676-9802412 GCF_905404315.1 Leptidea sinapis
AGCCCAAAATTGTTTTCTGCACACTCGAAAACCTCGGACACGATATACATATTGCTGAAAACATAATTGTTTTCGGCAGCCCTCTTGGATTTCAAAAATGATCACAGAATTTTTCTCTGCACCCTCGAGAACCTCGGACACGATATCCATATTGCTAAAATCATAATTTTGTGCGGCATCCATCTTGGATTTGAAAAATGATCACCAAATCGTTCTCAGCACCCTCGAGAACCTCGGACACGATACCCATAATGTAGTTATCATACTTTTGAGCGGCGGTCATCTTGGATTTGAAAACTGATCACAAAATCGTTCTCTGCACCCTCAAAAACCTCGAATACGATATCCATAATCTAGTTATCATACTTTTGAGCGGCGGCCATCTCGGAATTAAAAATGATCCCAAAATTGTTTTCTGCACACTCGAGAACCTCGGACACGATATCCATATTGCTAAAATCATAATTTTGTGCGGCGGCCATCTTGGATTTGAAAAATGATCACCAAATCGTTCTCTGCACCCTCGAGAACCTCGGGTACGATATCCATATTGCTGAAAACATAATTGTTTTCGGCAGCCCTCTTGGATATCAAAAATGATCACAGAATTTTTCTCTGCACCCTCGAGAACCTCGGACACGATATCCATATTGCTAAAATCATAATTTTGTGCGGCGGCCATCTTGGATTTGATAAATGATCACAAAATCGTTCTATGCAGCCTCGAGAATCTCGGATACGATACCCATAATGTAGTTATCATAGTTTTGAGCGGCGCCAATCTTGGATTTGAAAAATGATCACAAAATCGTTCTCTGCACCCTCGAAAACCTCGAATACGATACCCATAATCTATTGATCATACTTTTGAGCAGCGGCCATCTCGGATTTAAAAATGAGCCCAAAATTGTTTTCTGCACACTCGAAAACCTCGGACACGATATCCATATTGCTGAAAACATAATTGTTTTCGGCAGCCCTCTTGGATTTCAAAAATGATCACAGAATTTTTCTCTGCACCCTCGAGAACCTCGGACACGATATCCATATTGCTAAAATCATAATTTTGTGCGGCGGCCATCTTGGATTTGATAAATGATCACAAAATCGTTCTATGCAGCCTCGAGAATCTCGGATACGATACCCATAATGTAGTTATCATAGTTTTGAGCGGCGGCAATCTTGGATTTGAAAAATGATCACAAAATCGTTCTCTGCACCCTCGAAAACCTCGAATACGATACCCATAATCTAGTAATCATACTTTTGAGCGGCGGCCATCTCGGATTTAAAAATGAGCCCAAAATTGTTTTCTGCACACTCGAAAACCTCGGACACGATATCCATATTGCTGAAAACATAATTGTTTTCGGCAGCCCTCTTGGATTTCAAAAATGATCACAGAATTTTTCTCTGCACCCTCGAGAACCTCGGACACGATATCCATATTGCTAAAATCATAATTTTGTGCGGCAGCCATCTTGGATTTGAAAAATGATCACCAAATCGTTCTCAGCACCCTCGAGAACCTCGGACACGATACCCATAATGTAGTTATCATATTTTTGAGCGGCGGTCATCTTGGATTTGAAAACTGATCACAAAATCGTTCTCTGCACCCTCAAAAACCTCGAATACGATATCCATAATCTAGTTATCATACTTTTGAGCGGCGGCCATCTCGGAATTAAAAATGATCCCAAAATTGTTTTCTGCACACTCGAGAACCTCGGACACGATATCCATATTGCTGAAAACATAATTGTTTGCGGCAGCCCTCTTGGAATTCAAAAATGTTCACAGACTTTTTCTCTGCACCCTCGAGAACCTCGGACACGATATCCATATTGCTAAAATCATAATTTTGTGCGGCGGCCATCTTGGATTTGAAAAATGATCACCAAATCGTTCTCTGCACCCTCGAGAACCTCGGGTACGATATCCATATTGCTGAAATCATAATTTTGTGCAGCAGCCATCTTGGATTTGAAAAATGATCACAAAATCGTTCTCAGCACCCTCGAGAACCTCGGATACGATACCCATAATGTAGTTATCATACTTTTGAGCGGCGGCAATCTTGGATTTAAAAACTGATCACAGAATCGTTCTCTGCACCCTCGAGAACCTCGGGCACGATATCCATATTGCAGAAACCATAATTTTGTGCGGCGACCATCTTGGATTTCAAAAATGATCACAAAATCGTTCTCAGCACCCTCGAGAACCTCGGATACGATACCCATAATGAAGTTATCATTATTTTGACCGGCGGCCACATTGGATTTGAAAAATGATCACAAAATTGTTCTCTGCACCCTCGAGAACCTCGGATACGATAACCATAATGTAGTTATCATAATTTTAAGCGGCGGCCTTCTCGGATTTAAAACTGATCCCAAAATTGTTTTCTGCACCCTCGAGAACCTCGGACACGATATCCATATTGCTGAAATCATAATTTTCTGCGGCGGCCATCTTGGATTTGAAAAATGATCACAAAATCGTTCTCAGCACCCTCCAGAACCTCTGATACGATACCCATAATGTAGTTATCATAATTTTGAGTGGCGGCAATCTTGGATTTGAAAAATTATCACAAAATCGTTCTCTGCACCCTTGAGAATCTTGGCCACGATATCCATATTGCTGAAATCATAATTTTGTGCGGCGGCCATCTTGGATTTGAAAAATGATCACAAAATCATTCTCAGCACCCTCGAGCACCTCTGATACAATACCCATAATGTAGTTATCATACTTTTGAGCCGCGGCCATCTTGGATTTGAAAAATGATCACAAAATCATTCTCTGCACTCTCGAGAACATAGGATACGATACCTATATTTTTGTGATCATAATCTTGCACGGCGGCCATCTCGGATTTGAAATTTATCCCAAAATTATTTTCTGCACACTCGAGGACCTCGGGTACGATATCCATAATGTAGTTATCATACTTTTGAGCGGCGGCCATCTTCGATTTGAAAAATGATCACAAAATCGTTCTCTGCACCCTCGAGCACCTCGGATACGATACCCATAATGTAGTTATCATAATTTTGAGCGGCGGCCATCTTGGATTTCAAAAATGATCACAAAATCGTTCTGTGCACTCTCAATAACCTCGGATACGATACCCATATTTTTATGATCATAATCTTGCACGGCGGCCATCTCGGATTTAAAAATGATCCCAAAATTATTTTCTGCACCCTCGAGAACCTCGGACACGATATCCATATTGCTGAAAACATTATTGTTTGCGGTAGTTCTCTTGGATTTCAAAAATGATCACAGAATTGTTCTCTGCACCCTCGAGAACCTCGGACACGATATCCATATTGCTAAAATCATAATTTTGTGCGGCGGCCATCTTGGATTTGAAAAATGATTACCAAATCGTTCTCTGCACCCTTGAGAATCTAGGCCACGATATCCATATTGCTGAAATCATAATTTTGTGCGGCGGCCATCTTGGATTTCAAAAATGATCACAAAATCGTTCTGTGCTCTCTGAATAACCTCGGATACGATACCCATATTTTTATGATCATAATCTTGCACGGCGGCCATCTCGGAATTAAAAATGATCCCAAAATTTGTTTGCGGTAGTTCTCTTGGATTTCAAAAATGATCACAGAATTGTTCTCTGCACCCTCGAGAACCTCGTCACGATATCCATATTGCAAAAATCATAATTTTTTGCGGCGGACATCTTGGATTTGAAAAATGATCACCAAATCGTTCTCTGCACCCTCGAGAATCTCGGACACGATATCCATATTGCTGAAATCATAAATTTGTGCGGCGGCCATCTTGGATTTGAAAAATGATCACAAAATCGTTCTATGCAGCCTCGAGAATCTCGGATACGATACCCATAATGTAGTTATTAAAGTTTTGAGCGGCGGCAATCTTGGATTTGAAAAATGATCACAAAATCGTTCTCTGCACCCTCGAAAACCTCGTATACGATACCCATAATCTAGTTATCATACTTTTGAGCAGCGGCCATCTCGGATTTAAAAATGAGCCCAAAATTGTTTTCTGCACACTCGAAAACCTCGGACACGATATCCATATTGCTGAAAACATAATTGTTTGCGGCAGCCCTCTTGGAATTCAAAAATGATCACAGAATTTTTCTCTGCACCCTCGAGAACCTCTGACACGATATCCATATTGCTAAAACCATAATTTTGTGCGGCGGCCATCTTGGATTTGAAAAATGATCACCAAATCGTTCTCTGCACCCTGGAGAACCTCGAGTACGATATCGATATTGCTGAAATCATAATTTTGTGCGGCGGCCATCTTGGATTTGAAAAATGATCACAAAATCGTTCTCAGCACCCTCGAGAACCTCGGATACGATACCCATAATGAAGTTATCATACTTTTGACCGGCGGCCATATTGGATTTGAAAAATGATCACAAAATTGTTCTCTGCACTCTCGAGAACCTCGGATACGATAACCATAATGTAGTTATCATAATTTTAAGCGGCGGCCTTCTCGGATTTAAAACTGATCCCAAAATTGTTTTCTACACCCTCGAGAACCTCGGACACGATATCCATATTACTGAAATCATAATTTTCTGCGGCGGCCATCTTGGATTTGAAAAATGATCACAAAATCGTTCTCAGCACCCTCCAGAACCTCTGATACGATACCCTTAATGTAGTTATCATACTTTTGAGCCGCGGCCATCTTGGATTTGAAAAATGATCACAAAATCGTTCTCTGTACCCTCGAGAACCTCGGAAACGATACCCATACTGTAGTTATCATAATTTTGAGCGGCGGCCATCCTTGATTTGAAAAATCATCAGAAAATCGTTCTCTGCTCCCTCGAGAAACTCGGACACGATATCCATATTGCTGAAAACATAATTGTTTGCGGCAGCCCTCTTGAATTTCAAAAATAATCACAGAATTGTGCTCTGCACCCTCGAGAACCTCGGCCACGATATCCATATTGCTAAAATCATAATTTTGTGCGGCGGCCATCTTGGATTTGAAAAATGATCACCAAATCGGTCTCTGCACCCTCGAGAACCTCGGACACGATATCCATATTGCTAATATCATAATTTTTTGCGGCGGCCATCTTGGATTTGAAAAATGATCACAGAATTTTTCTCTGCACTCTCGAGAACCTCGGCCACGATATCCATATTGCTAAAATCATAATTTTGTGCGGCGGCCATCTTGGATATGAAAAATGATCACCAAATCGGTCTCTGCACCCTCGAGAACCTCGGATACGATACCCATAATGTAGTTATCATAATTTTGAGTGGCGGCAATCTTGGATTTGAAAAAATATCACCAAATCGTTCTCTGCACCCTTGAGAATCTTGGCCACGATATCCATATTGCTGAAATCATAATTTTGTGCGGCGGCCATCTTGGATTTGAAAAATGATCACAAAATCATTCTCAGCACCCTCGAGAACCTCTGATACAATACCCATAATGTAGTTATCATACTTTTGAGCCGCGGCCATCTTGGATTTGAAAAATGATCACAAAATCATTCTCTGCACTCACGAGAACATAGGATACGATACCTATATTTTTGTGATCATAATCTTGCACGGCGGCCATCTCGGATTTGAAATTTATCCCAAAATTATTTTCTGCACACTCGAGGACCTCGGACACGATATCCATATTCCTGAAAACATTATTGTTTGCGGAAGTTCTCTTGGATTTGGAAAATTATCACAGAATCGTTCTCTGCACCCTCGAGAACCTCGGGTACGATATCCATAATGTAGTTATCATACTTTTGAGCGGCGGCCATCTTCGATTTGAAAATTGATCACAAAATCGTTCTCTGCACCCTCGAAAACCTCGAATACGATACCCATAATCTAGTGATCATACTTTTGAGCGGCGGCAATCTCGGATTTAAAAATGAGCCCAAAATTGTTTTCTGCACACTCGAAAACCTCGGACACGATATCCATATTGCTGAAAACATAATTGTTTTTGGCAGCCCTCTTGGATTTCAAAAATGATCACAGAATTTTTTTCTGCACCCTCGAGAACCTCGGACACGATATCCATATTGCTAAAATCATAATTTTGTGCGGCGGCCATCTTGGATTTGATAAATGATCACAAAATCGTTCTATGCAGCCTCGAGAATCTCGGATACGATACCCATAATGTAGTTATCATAGTTTTGAGCGGCGGAAATCTTGGATTTGAAAAATGATCACAAAATCGTTCTCTGCACCCTCGAAAACCTCGAATACGATACCCATAATCTCGTGATCATACTTTTGAGCGGCGGCCATCTCGGATTTAAAAATGAGCCCAAAATTGTTTTCTGCACCCTCGAGAACCTCGGGTACGATATCCATAATGTAGTTATCATACTTTTGAGCGGCGGCCATCTTCGATTTGAAAAATGATCACAAAATCGTTCTCTGCACCCTCGAGCACCTCGGATACGATACCCATAATGTAGTTATCATAATTTTGAGCGGCGGCCATCTTGGATTTCAAAAATGATCACAAAATCGTTCTGTGCACTCTCAATAACCTCGGATACGATACCCATATTTTTATGATCATAATCTTGCACGGCGGCCATCTCGGATTTAAAAATGATCCCAAAATTATTTTCTGCACCCTCGAGAACCTCGGACACGATATCCATATTGCTGAAAACATTATTGTTTGCGGCAGGCCTCTTGGATTTTAAAAATGATAACAGAATTGTTCTCTGCACCCTCGAGAACCTCGTCACGATATCCATATTGCAAAAATCATAATTTTTTGTGGCGGACATCTTGGATTTGAAAAATGATCACCAAATCGTTCTCTGCACCCTCGAGAATCTCGGACACGATATCCATATTGCTAAAATCATAATTTTGTGCGGCGGCCATCTTGGATTTGATATATGATCACAAAATCGTTCTATGCAGCCTCGAGAATCTCGGATACGATACCCATAATGTAGTTATCATAGTTTTGAGCGGCGGCAATCTTGGATTTGAAAAATGATCACAAAATCGTTCTCTGCACCCTCGAAAACCTCGAATACGATACCCATAATCTAGTGATCATACTTTTGAGCGGCGGCCATCTCGGATTTAAAAATGAGCCCAAAATTGTTTTCTGCACACTCGAAAACCTCGGACACGATATCCATATTGCTGAAAACATAATTGTTTTCGGCAGCCCTCTTGGATTTCAAAAATGATCACAGAATTTTTCTCTGCACCCTCGAGAACCTCGGACACGATATCCATATTGCTAAAATAATAATTTTGTGCGGCAGCCATCTTGGATTTGAAAAATGATCACCAAATCGTTCTCAGCACCCTCGAGAACCTCGGACACGATACCCATAATGTAGTTATCATACTTTTGAGCGGCGGTCATCTTGGATTTGAAAACTGATCACAAAATCGTTCTCTGCACCCTCAAAAACCTCGAATACGATATCCATAAACTAGTTATCATACTTTTGAGCGGCGGCCATCTCGGAATTAAAAATGATCCCAAAATTGTTTTCTGCACACTCGAGAACCTCGGACACGATATCCATATTGCTGAAAACATAATTGTTTGCGGCAGCCCTCTTGGAATTCAAAAATGATCACAGAATTTTTCTCTGCACCCTCGAGAACCTCGGACACGATATCCATATTGCTAAAATCATAATTTTGTGCGGCGACCATCTAGGATTTGAAAAATGATCACCAAATCGTTCTCTGCACCCTCGAGAACCTCGGGTACGATATCCATATTGCTGAAAACATAATTGTTTTCGGCAGCCCTCTTGGATTTCAAAAATGATCACAGAATTTTTTTCTGCACCCTCGAGAACCTCGGACACGATATCCATATTGCTAAAATCATAATTTTGTGCGGCGGCCATCTTGGATTTGATAAATGATCACAAAATCGTTCTATGCAGCCTCGAGAATCTCGGATACGATACCCATAATGTAGTTATCATAGTTTTGAGCGGCGGCAATCTTGGATTTGAAAAATGATCACAAAATCGTTCTCTGCACCCTCGAAAACCTCGAATACGATACCCATAATCTAGTGATCATACTTTTGAGCGGCGGCCATCTCGGATTTAAAAATGAGCCCAAAATTGTTTTCTGCACACTCGAAAACCTCGGACACGATATCCATATTGCTGAAAACATAATTGTTTTCGGCAGCCCTCTTGGATTTCAAAAATGATCACAGAATTTTTCTCTGCACCCTCGAGAACCTCGGACACGATATCCATATTGCTAAAATCATAATTTTGTGCGGCAGCCATCTTGGATTTGAAAAATGATCACAAAATCGTTCTCAGCACCCTCGAGAACCTCGGACACGATACCCATAATGTATTTATCATACTTTTGAGCGGCGGTCGTCTTGGATTTGAAAACTGTTCACAAAATCGTTCTCTGCACCCTCAAAAACCTCGAATACGATATCCATAATCTAGTTATCATACTTTTGAGCGGCGGCCATCTCGGAATTAAAAATGATCCCAAAATTGTTTACTGCACACTCGAGAACCTCGGACACGATATCCATATTGCTAAAATCATAATTTTGTGCGGCGGCCATCTGGATTTGAAAAATGATCACCAAATCGTTCTCTGCACCCTCGAGAACCTCGGGTACGATATCCATATTGCTGAAAACATAATTGTTTTCGGCAGCCCTCTTGGATTTCAAAAATGATCACAGAATCTTTCTCTGCACCCTCGAGAACCTCGGACACGATATCCATATTGCTAAAATCATAATTTTGTGCGGCGGCCATCTTGGATTTGATAAATGATCACAAAATCGTTCTATGCAGCCTCGAGAATCTCGGATACGATACCCATAATGTAGTTATCATAGTTTTGAGCGGCGGCAATCTTGGATTTGAAAAATGATCACAAAATCGTTCTCTGCACCCTCGAAAACCTCGAATACGATACCCATAATCTAGTGATCATACTTTTGAGCGGCGGCCATCTCGGATTTAAAAATGAGCCCAAAATTGTTTTCTGCACACTCGAAAACCTCGGACACGATATCCATATTGCTAAAAACATAATTGTTTTCGGCAGCCCTCTTGGATTTCAAAAATGATCACAGAATTTTTCTCTGCACCCTCGAGAACCTCGGACACGATATCCATATTGCTAAAATCATAATTTTGTGCGGCGGCCGTCTTGGATTTGATAAATGATCACAAAATCGTTCTATGCAGCCTCGAGAATCTCGGATACGATACCCATAATGTAGTTGTCATAGTTTTGAGCGGCGGCAATCTTGGATTTGAAAAATGATCACAAAATCGTTCTCTGCACCCTCGAAAACCTCGAATACGATACCCATAATCTAGTGATCATACTTTTGAGCGGCGGCCATCTCGGATTTAAAAATGATCCCAAAATTGTTTTCTGCACACTCGAGAACCTCGGACACGATATCCATATTGCTGAAAACATAATTGTTTGCGGCAGCCCTCTTGGAATTCAAAAATGATCACAGAATTTTTCTCTGCACCCTCGAGAACCTCGGACACGATATCCATATTGCTAAAATCATAATTTTGTGCGGCGGCCATCTTGGATTTGAAAAATGTTCACCAAATCGTTCTCTGCACCCTCGAGAACCTCGGGTACGATATCCATATTGCTGAAATCATAATTTTGTGCAGCAGCCATCTTGGATTTGAAAAATGATCACAAAATCGTTCTCAGCACCCTCGAGAACCTCGGATACGATACCCATAATGTAGTTATCATACTTTTGAGCGGCGGCCATCTTGGATTTAAAAACTGATCACAGAATCGTTCTCTGCACCCTCGAGAACCTCGGGCACGATATCCATATTGCAGAAATCATAGTTTTGTGCGGCGACCATCTTGGATTTGAAAAATTATCACAAAATCGTTCTCAGCACCCTCGAGAACCTCGGATACGATACCCATAATGTAGTAATCATTATTTTGACCGGCGGCCACATTGGATTTGAAAAATGATCACAAAATTGTTCTCTGCACCCTCGAGAACCTCGGATACGATAACCATAATGTAGTTATCATAATTTTAAGCGGCGGCCTTCTCGGATTTAAAACTGATCCCAAAATTGTTTTCTGCACCCTCGAGAACCTCGGACACGATATCCATATTGCTGAAATCATAATTTTCTGCGGCGGCCATCTTGGATTTGAAAAATGATCACAAAATCGTTCTCAGCACCCTCCAGAACCTCTGATACGATACCCATACTGTAGTTATCATAATTTTGAGCGGCGGCTATCCTTGATTTGAAAAATCATCAGAAAATCGTTCTCTGCTCCCTCGAGAAACTCGGACACGATATCCATATTGCTGAAAACATAATTGTTTGCGGCAGCCCTCTTGAATTTCAAAAATAATCACAGAATTGTGCTCTGCACCCTCGAGAACCTCGGCCACGATATCCATATTGCTAAAATCATAATTTTGTGCGGCGGCCATCTAGGATTTGAAAAATGATCACCAAATCGTTCTCTGCACCCTCGAGAACCTCGGGTACGATATCCATATTGCTGAAAACATAATTGTTTTCGGCAGCCCTCTTGGATTTCAAAAATGATCACAGAATTTTTCTCTGCACCCTCGAGAACCTCGGACACGATATCCATATTGCTAAAATCAAAATTTTGTGCGGCGGCCATCTTGGATTTGATAAATGATCACAAAATCGTTCTATGCAGCCTCGAGAATCTCGGATACGATACCCATAATGTAGTTGTCATAGTTTTGAGCGGCGGCAATCTTGGATTTGAAAAATGATCACAAAATCGTTCTCTGCACCCTCGAAAACCTCGAATACGATACCCATAATCTAGTGATCATACTTTTGAGCGGCGGCCATCTCGGATTTAAAAATGATCCCAAAATTGTTTTCTGCACACTCGAGAACCTCGGACACGATATCCATATTGCTGAAAACATAATTGTTTGCGGCAGCCCTCTTGGAATTCAAAAATGATCACAGAATTTTTCTCTGCACCCTCGAGAACCTCGGACACGATATCCATATTGCTAAAATCATAATTTTGTGCGGCGGCCATCTTGGATTTGAAAAATGATCACCAAATCGTTCTCTGCACCCTCGAGAACCTCGGGTACGATATCCATATTGCTGAAATCATAATTTTGTGCAGCAGCCATCTTGGATTTGAAAAATGATCACAAAATCGTTCTCAGCACCCTCGAGAACCTCGGATACGATACCCATAATGTAGTTATCATACTTTTGAGCGGCGGCCATCTTGGATTTAAAAACTGATCACAGAATCGTTCTCTGCACCCTCGAGAACCTCGGGCACGATATCCATATTGCAGAAATCATAATTTTGTGCGGCGACCATCTTGGATTTGAAAAATTATCACAAAATCGTTCTCAGCACCCTCGAGAACCTCGGATACGATACCCATAATGTAGTAATCATTATTTTGACCGGCGGCCACATTGGATTTGAAAAATGATCACAAAATTGTTCTCTGCACCCTCGAGAACCTCGGATACGATAACCATAATGTAGTTATCATAATTTTAAGCGGCGGCCTTCTCGGATTTAAAACTGATCCCAAAATTGTTTTCTGCACCCTCGAGAACCTCGGACACGATATCCATATTGCTGAAATCATAATTTTCTGCGGCGGCCATCTTGGATTTGAAAAATGATCACAAAATCGTTCTCAGCACCCTCCAGAACCTCTGATACGATACCCATAATGTAGTTATCATACTTTTGAGCCGCGGCCATCTTGGATTTGAAAAATGATCACAAAATCGTTCTCTGTACCCTCGAGAACCTCGGATACGATACCCATACTGTAGTTATCATAATTTTGAGCGGCGGCTATCCTTGATTTGAAAAATCATCAGAAAATCGTTCTCTGCTCCCTCGAGAAACTCGGACACGATATCCATATTGCTGAAAACATAATTGTTTGCGGCAGCCCTCTTGAATTTCAAAAATAATCACAGAATTGTGCTCTGCACCCTCGAGAACCTCGGCAACGATATCCATATTGCTAAAATCATAATTTTGTGCGGCGGCCATCTAGGATTTGAAAAATGATCACCAAATCGTTCTCTGCACCCTCGAGAACCTCGGGTACGATATCCATATTGCTGAAAACATAATTGTTTTCGGCAGCCCTCTTGGATTTCAAAAATGATCACAGAATTTTTCTCTGCACCCTCGAGAACCTCGGACACGATATCCATATTGCTAAAATCATAATTTTGTGCGGCGGCCATCTTGGATTTGATAAATGATCACAAAATCGTTCTATGCAGCCTCGAGAATCTCGGATACGATACCCATAATGTAGTTGTCATAGTTTTGAGCGGCGGCAATCTTGGATTTGAAAAATGATCACAAAATCGTTCTCTGCACCCTCGAAAACCTCGAATACGATACCCATAATCTAGTGATCATACATTTGAGCGGCGGCCATCTCGGATTTAAAAATGAGCCCAAAATTGTTTTCTGCACACTCGAAAACCTCGGACACGATATCCATATTGCTGAAAACATAATTGTTTTCGGCAGCCCTCTTGGATTTCAAAAATGATCACAGAATTTTTCTCTGCACCCTCGAGAACCTCGGACACGATATCCATATTGCTAAAATCATAATTTTGTGCGGCAGCCATCTTGGATTTGAAAAATGATCACCAAATCGTTCTCAGCACCCTCGAGAACCTCGGACACGATACCCATAATGTAGTTATCTTACTTTTGAGCGGCGGTCATCTTGGATTTGAAAACTGATCACAAAATCGTTCTCTGCACCCTCAAAAACCTCGAATACGATATCCATAATCTAGTTATCATACTTTTGAGCGGCGGCCATCTCGGAATTAAAAATGATCCCAAAATTGTTTTCTGCACACTCGAGAACCTCGGACACGATATCCATATTGTTTAAATCATAATTTTGTGCGGCGGCCATCTTGGATTTGAAAAATGATCACCAAATCGTTCTCTGCACCCTCGAGAACCTCGGGTACGATATCCATATTGCTGAAAACATAATTGTTTTCGGCAGCCCTCTTGGATTTCAAAAATGATCACAGAATTTTTCTCTGCACCCTCGAGAACCTCGGACACGATATCCATATTGCTAAAATCATAATTTTGTGCGGCGGCCATCTTGGATTTGATAAATGATCACAAAATCGTTCTATGCAGCCTCGAGAATCTCGGATACGATACCCATAATGTAGTTATCATAGTTTTGAGCGGCGGCAATCTTGGATTTGAAAAATGATCACAAAATCGTTCTCTGCACCCTCGAAAACCTCGAATACGATACCCATAATCTAGTGATCATTCTTTTGAGCAGCGGCCATCTCGGATTTAAAAATGAGCCCAAAATTGTTTTCTGCACACTCGAAAACCTCGGACACGATATCCATATTGCTGAAAACATAATTGTTTTCGGCAGCCCTCTTGGATTTCAAAAATGATCACAGAATTTTTCTCTGCACCCTCGAGAACCTCGGACACGATATCCATATTGCTAAAATCATAATTTTGTGCGGCGGCCATCTTGGATTTGATAAATGATCACAAAATCGTTCTATGCAGCCTCGAGAATCTCGGATACGATACCCATAATGTAGTTATCATAGTTTTGAGCGGCGGCAATCTTGGATTTGAAAAATGATCACAAAATCGTTCTCTGCACCCTCGAAAACCTCGAATACGATACCCATAATCTAGTGATCATACTTTTGAGCGGCGGCCATCTCGGATTTAAAAATGAGCCCAAAATTGTTTTCTGCACACTCGAAAACCTCGGACACGATATCCATATTGCTGAAAACATAATTGTTTTCGGCAGCCCTCTTGGATTTCAAAAATGATCACAGAATTTTTCTCTGCACCCTCGAGAACCTCGGACACGATATCCATATTGCTAAAATCATAATTTTGTGCGGCAGCCATCTTGGATTTGAAAAATGATCACCAAATCGTTCTCAGCACCCTCGAGAACCTCGGACACGATACCCATAATGTAGTTATCATATTTTTGAGCGGCGGTCATCTTGGATTTGAAAACTGATCACAAAATCGTTCTCTGCACCCTCAAACACCTCGAATACGATATCCATAATCTAGTTATCATACTTTTGAGCGGCGGCCATCTCGGAATTAAAAATGATCCCAAAATTGTTTTCTGCACACTCGAGAACCTCGGACACGATATCCATATTGCTGAAAACATAATTGTTTGCGGCAGCCCTCTTGGAATTCAAAAATGTTCACAGACTTTTTCTCTGCACCCTCGAGAACCTCGGACACGATATCCATATTGCTAAAATCATAATTTTGTGCGGCGGCCATCTTGGATTTGAAAAATGATCACCAAATCGTTCTCTGCACCCTCGAGAACCTCGGGTACGATATCCATATTGCTGAAATCATAATTTTGTGCAGCAGCCATCTTGGATTTGAAAAATGATCACAAAATCGTTCTCAGCACCCTCGAGAACCTCGGATACGATACCCATAATGTAGTTATCATACTTTTGAGCGGCGGCCATCTTGGATTTAAAAACTGATCACAGAATCGTTCTCTGCACCCTCGAGAACCTCGGGCACGATATCCATATTGCAGAAATCATAATTTTGTGCGGCGACCATCTTGGATTTCAAAAATGATCACAAAATCGTTCTCAGCACCCTCGAGAACCTCGGATACGATACCCATAATGAAGTTATCATTATTTTGACCGGCGGCCACATTGGATTTGAAAAATGATCACAAAATTGTTCTCTGCACCCTCGAGAACCTCGGATACGATAACCATAATGTAGTTATCATAATTTTAAGCGGCGGCCTTCTCGGATTTAAAACTGATCCCAAAATTGTTTTCTGCACCCTCGAGAACCTCGGACACGATATCCATATTGCTGAAATCATAATTTTCTGCGGCGGCCATCTTGGATTTGAAAAATGATCACAAAATCGTTCTCAGCACCCTCCAGAACCTCTGATACGATACCCATAATGTAGTTATCATACTTTTGAGCCGCGGCCATCTTGGATTTGAAAAATGATCACAAAATCGTTCTCTGTACCCTCGAGAACCTCGGATACGATACCCATACTGTAGTTATCATAATTTTGAGCGGCGGCTATCCTTGATTTGAAAAATCATCAGAAAATCGTTCTCTGCTCCCTCGAGAAACTCGGACACGATATCCATATTGCTGAAAACATAATTGTTTGCGGCAGCCCTCTTGAATTTCAAAAATAATCACAGAATTGTGCTCTGCACCCTCGAGAACCTCGGCCACGATATCCATAATCTAGTGATCATACTTTTGAGCGGCGGCCATCTCGGATTTAAAAATGAGCCCAAAATTGTTTTCTGCACACTCGAAAACCTCGGACACGATATCCATATTGCTGAAAACATAATTGTTTTCGGCAGCCCTCTTGGATTTCAAAAATGATCACAGAATTTTTCTCTGCACCCTCGAGAACCTTGGCCACGATATCCATATTGCTGAAATCATAATTTTGTGCGGCGGCCATCTTGGATTTGAAAAATGATCACAAAATCATTCTCAGCACCCTCGAGCACCTCTGATACAATACCCATAATGTAGTTATCATACTTTTGAGCCGCGGCCATCTTGGATTTGAAAAATGATCACAAAATCATTCTCTGCACTCTCGAGAACATAGGATACGATACCTATATTTTTGTGATCATAATCTTGCACGGCGGCCATCTCGGATTTGAAATTTATCCCAAAATTATTTTCTGCACACTCGAGGACCTCGGACACGATATCCATATTCCTGAAAACATTATTGTTTGCGGAAGTTCTCTTGGATTTGGAAAATTATCACAGAATCGTTCTCTGCACCCTCGAGAACCTCGGGTACGATATCCATAATGTAGTTATCATACTTTTGAGCGGCGGCCATCTTCGATTTGAAAAATGATCACAAAATCGTTCTCTGCACCCTCGAGCACCTCGGATACGATACCCATAATGTAGTTATCATAGTTTTGAGCGGCGGCCATCTTGGATTTGAAAAATGATCACAAAATCGTTCTGTGCACTCTCAATAACCTCGGATACGATACCCATATTTTTATGATCATAATCTTGCACGGCGGCCATCTCGGATTTAAAAATGATCCCAAAATTATTTTCTGCACCCTCGAGAACCTCGGACACGATATCCATATTGCTGAAAACATTATTGTTTGCGGTAGTTCTCTTGGATTTCAAAAATGATCACAGAATTGTTCTCTGCACCCTCGAGAACCTCGGACACGATATCCATATTGCTAAAATCATAATTTTGTGCGGCGGCCATCTTGGATTTGAAAAATGATTACCAAATCGTTCTCTGCACCCTTGAGAATCTAGGCCACGATATCCATATTGCTGAAATCATAATTTTGTGCGGCGGCCATCTTGGATTTCAAAAATGATCACAAAATCGTTCTGTGCTCTCTGAATAACCTCGGATACGATACCCATATTTTTATGATCATAATCTTGCACGGCGGCCATCTCGGAATTAAAAATGATCCCAAAATTTGTTTGCGGTAGTTCTCTTGGATTTCAAAAATGATCACAGAATTGTTCTCTGCACCCTCGAGAACCTCGTCACGATATCCATATTGCAAAAATCATAATTTTTTGCGGCGGACATCTTGGATTTGAAAAATGATCACCAAATCGTTCTCTGCTCCCTCGAGAAACTCGGACACGATATCCATATTGCTGAAAACATAATTGTTTGCGGCAGCCCTCTTGAATTTCAAAAATAATCACAGAATTGTGCTCTGCACCCTCGAGAACCTCGGCCACGATATCCATATTGCTAAAATCATAATTTTGTGCGGCGGCCATCTTGGATATGAAAAATGATCACCAAATCGGTCTCTGCACCCTCGAGAACCTCGGATACGATACCCATAATGTAGTTATCATAATTTTGAGTGGCGGCAATCTTGGATTTGAAAAATTATCACAAAATCGTTCTCTGCACCCTTGAGAATCTTGGCCACGATATCCATATTGCTGAAATCATAATTTTGTGCGGCGGCCATCTTGGATTTGAAAAATGATCACAAAATCATTCTCAGCACCCTCGAGCACCTCTGATACAATACCCATAATGTAGTTATCATACTTTTGAGCCGCGGCCATCTTGGATTTGAAAAATGATCACAAAATCATTCTCTGCACTCTCGAGAACATAGGATACGATACCTATATTTTTGTGATCATAATCTTGCACGGCGGCCATCTCGGATTTGAAATTTATCCCAAAATTATTTTCTGCACACTCGAGGACCTCGGACACGATATCCATATTCCTGAAAACATTATTGTTTGCGGAAGTTCTCTTGGATTTGGAAAATTATCACAGAATCGTTCTCTGCACCCTCGAGAACCTCGGGTACGATATCCATAATGTAGTTATCATACTTTTGAGCGGCGGCCATCTTCGATTTGAAAAATGATCACAAAATCGTTCTCTGCACCCTCGAGCACCTCGGATACGATACCCATAATGTAGTTATCATAATTTTGAGCGGCGGCCATCTTGGATTTCAAAAATGATCACAAAATCGTTCTGTGCACTCTCAATAACCTCGGATACGATACCCATATTTTTATGATCATAATCTTGCACGGCGGCCATCTCGGATTTAAAAATGATCCCAAAATTATTTTCTGCACCCTCGAGAACCTCGGACACGATATCCATATTGCTGAAAACATTATTGTTTGCGGTAGTTCTCTTGGATTTCAAAAATGATCACAGAATTGTTCTCTGCACCCTCGAGAACCTCGGACACGATATCCATATTGCTAAAATCATAATTTTGTGCGGCGGCCATCTTGGATTTGAAAAATGATTACCAAATCGTTCTCTGCACCCTTGAGAATCTAGGCCACGATATCCATATTGCTGAAATCATAATTTTGTGCGGCGGCCATCTTGGATTTCAAAAATGATCACAAAATCGTTCTGTGCTCTCTGAATAACCTCGGATACGATACCCATATTTTTATGATCATAATCTTGCACGGCGGCCATCTCGGAATTAAAAATGATCCCAAAATTTGTTTGCGGTAGTTCTCTTGGATTTCAAAAATGATCACAGAATTGTTCTCTGCACCCTCGAGAACCTCGTCACGATATCCATATTGCAAAAATCATAATTTTTTTCGGCGGACATCTTGGATTTGAAAAATGATCACCAAATCGTTCTCTGCACCCTCGAGAATCTCGGACACGATATTCATATTGCTGAAATCATAAATTTGTGCGGCGGCCATCTTGGATTTGAAAAATGATCACAAAATCGTTCTATGCAGCCTCGAGAATCTCGGATACGATACCCATAATGTAGTTATTATAGTTTTGAGCGGCGGCAATCTTGGATTTGAAAAATGATCACAAAATCGTTCTCTGCACCCTCGAAAACCTCGTATACGATACCCATAATCTAGTTATCATACTTTTGAGCGGCGGCCATCTCGGATTTAAAAATGAGCCCAAAATTGTTTTCTGCACACTCGAAAACCTCGGACACGATATCCATATTGCTGAAAACATAATTGTTTTCGGCAGCCTACTTGGATTTCAAAAATGATCACAGAATTTTTCTCTGCACCCTCGAGAACCTCGGACACGATATCCATATTGCTAAAATCATAATTTTGTGCGGCGGCCATCTTGGATTTGAAAAATGATCACCAAATCGTTCTCAGCACCCTCGAGAACCTCGGACACGATACCCATAATGTAGTTATTAAAGTTTTGAGCGGTGGCAATCTTGGATTTGAAAAATGATCACAAAATCGTTCTCTGCACCCTCGAAAACCTCGTATACGATACCCATAATCTAGTTATCATACTTTTGAGCAGCGGCCATCTCGGATTTAAAAATGAGCCCAAAATTGTTTTCTGCACACTCGAAAACCTCGGACACGATATCCATATTGCTGAAAACATAATTGTTTGCGGCAGCCCTCTTGGAATTCAAAAATGATCACAGAATTTTTCTCTGCACCCTCGAGAACCTCTGACACGATATCCATATTGCTAAAACCATAATTTTGTGCGGCGGCCATCTTGGATTTGAAAAATGATCACCAAATCGTTCTCTGCACCCTGGAGAACCTCGAGTACGATATCGATATTGCTGAAATCATAATTTTGTGCGGCGGCCATCTTGGATTTGAAAAATGATCACAAAATCGTTCTCAGCACCCTCGAGAACCTCGGATACGATACCCATAATGAAGTTATCATACTTTTGACCGGCGGCCATATTGGATTTGAAAAATGATCACAAAATTGTTCTCTGCACCCTCGAGAACCTCGGATACGATAACCATAATGTAGTTATCATAATTTTAAGCGGCGGCCTTCTCGGATTTAAAACTGATCCCAAAATTGTTTTCTGCACCCTCGAGAACCTCGGACACGATATCCATATTACTGAAATCATAATTTTCTGCGGCGGCCATCTTGGATTTGAAAAATGATCACAAAATCGTTCTCAGCACCCTCCAGAACCTCTGATACGATACCCTTAATGTAGTTATCATACTTTTGAGCCGCGGCCATCTTGGATTTGAAAAATGATCACAAAATCGTTCTCTGTACCCTCGAGAACCTCGGAAACGATACCCATACTGTAGTTATCATAATTTTGAGCGGCGGCCATCCTTGATTTGAAAAATCATCAGAAAATCGTTCTCTGCTCCCTCGAGAAACTCGGACACGATATCCATATTGCTGAAAACATAATTGTTTGCGGCAGCCCTCTTGAATTTCAAAAATAATCACAGAATTGTGCTCTGCACCCTCGAGAACCTCGGCCACGATATCCATATTGCTAAAATCATAATTTTGTGCGGCGGCCATCTTGGATTTGAAAAATGATCACCAAATCGGTCTCTGCACCCTCGAGAACCTCGGACACGATATCCATATTGCTAATATCATAATTTTTTGCGGCGGCCATCTTGGATTTGAAAAATGATCACAGAATTTTTCTCTGCACCCTCGAGAACCTCGGCCACGATATCCATATTGCTAAAATCATAATTTTGTGCGGCGGCCATCTTGGATATGAAAAATGATCACCAAATCGGTCTCTGCACCCTCGAGAACCTCGGATACGATACCCATAATGTAGTTATCATAATTTTGAGTGGCGGCAATCTTGGATTTGAAAAAATATCACCAAATCGTTCTCTGCACCCTTGAGAATCTTGGCCACGATATCCATATTGCTGAAATCATAATTTTGTGCGGCGGCCATCTTGGATTTGAAAAATGATCACAAAATCATTCTCAGCACCCTCGAGAACCTCTGATACAATACCCATAATGTAGTTATCATACTTTTGAGCCGCGGCCATCTTGGATTTGAAAAATGATCACAAAATCATTCTCTGCACTCACGAGAACATAGGATACGATACCTATATTTTTGTGATCATAATCTTGCACGGCGGCCATCTCGGATTTGAAATTTATCCCAAAATTATTTTCTGCACACTCGAGGACCTCGGACACGATATCCATATTCCTGAAAACATTATTGTTTGCGGAAGTTCTCTTGGATTTGGAAAATTATCACAGAATCGTTCTCTGCACCCTCGAGAACCTCGGGTACGATATCCATAATGTAGTTATCATACTTTTGAGCGGCGGCCATCTTCGATTTGAAAATTGATCACAAAATCGTTCTCTGCACCCTCGAAAACCTCGAATACGATACCCATAATCTAGTGATCAAACTTTTGAGCGGCGGCCATCTCGGATTTAAAAATGAGCCCAAAATTGTTTTCTGCACACTCGAAAACCTCGGACACGATATCCATATTGCTGAAAACATAATTGTTTTTGGCAGCCCTCTTGGATTTCAAAAATGATCACAGAATTTTTCTCTGCACCCTCGAGAACCTCGGACACGATATCCATATTGCTAAAATCATAATTTTGTGCGGCGGCCATCTTGGATTTGATAAATGATCACAAAATCGTTCTATGCAGCCTCGAGAATCTCGGATACGATACCCATAATGTAGTTATCATAGTTTTGAGCGGCGGAAATCTTGGAATTGAAAAATGATCACAAAATCGTTCTCTGCACCCTCGAAAACCTCGAATACGATACCCATAATCTAGTGATCATACTTTTGAGCGGCGGCCATCTCGGATTTAAAAATGAGCCCAAAATTGTTTTCTGCACACTCGAAAACCTCGGACACGATATCCATATTGCTGAAAACATAATTGTTTTCGGCAGCCCTCTTGGATTTCAAAAATGATCACAGAATTTTTCTCTGCACCCTCGAGAACCTCGGACACGATATCCATATTGCTAAAATCATAATTTTGTGCGGCAGCCATCTTGGATTTGAAAAATGATCACCAAATCGTTCTCAGCACCCTCGAGAACCTCGGACACGACACCCATAATGTAGTTATCATATTTTTGAGAGGCGGTCATCTTGGATTTGAAAACTGATCACAAAATCGTTCTCTGCACCCTCAAAAACCTCAAATACGATATCCATAATCTAGTTATCATACTTTTGAGCGGCGGCCATCTCGGAATTAAAAATGATCCCAAAATTGTTTTCTGCACACTCGAGAACCTCGGACACGATATCCATATTGCTGAAAACATAATTGTTTGCGGCAGCCCTCTTGGAATTAAAAAATGATCACAGAATTTTTCTCTGCACCCTCGAGAACCTCGGACACGATATCCATATTGCTAAAATCATAATTTTGTGCGGCGGCCATCTTGGATTTGAAAAATGATCACCAAATCGTTCTCTGCACCCTCGAGAACCTCGGGTACGATATCCATATTGCTGAAATCATAATTTTGTGCAGCAGCCATCTTGGATTTGAAAAATGATCACAAAATCGTTCTCAGCACCCTCGAGAACCTCGGATACGATACCCATAATGTAGTTATCATACTTTTGAGCGGCGGCCATCTTGGATTTAAAAACTGATCACAGAATCGTTCTCTGCACCCTCGAGAACCTGGGGCACGATATCCATATTGCAGAAATCATAATTTTGTGCGGCGACCATCTTGGAATTGAAAAATTATCACAAAATCGTTCTCAGCACCCTCGAGAACCTCGGATACGATACCCATAATGTAGTTATCATTATTTTGACCGGCGGCCATCTTGGATTTGAAAAATGATCACAAAATCATTCTCTGCACTCTCGAGAACATAGGATACGATACCTATATTTTTGTGATCATAATCTTGCACGGCGGCCATCTCGGATTTGAAATTTATCCCAAAATTATTTTCTGCACACTCGAGGACCTCGGACACGATATCCATATTCCTGAAAACATTATTGTTTGCGGAAGTTCTCTTGGATTTGGAAAATTATCACAGAATCGTTCTCTGCACCCTCGAGAACCTCGGGTACGATATCCATAATGTAGTTATCATACTTTTGAGCGGCGGCCATCTTCGATTTGAAAAATGATCACAAAATCGTTCTCTGCACCCTCGAGCACCTCGGATACGATACCCATAATGTAGTTATCATAATTTTGAGCGGCGGCCATCTTGGATTTCAAAAATGATCACAAAATCGTTCTGTGCACTCTCAATAACCTCGGATACGATACCCATATTTTTATGATCATAATCTTGCACGGCGGCCATCTCGGATTTAAAAATGATCCCAAAATTATTTTCTGCACCCTCGAGAACCTCGGACACGATATCCATATTGCTGAAAACATTATTGTTTGCGGTAGTTCTCTTGGATTTCAAAAATGATCACAGAATTGTTCTCTGCACCCTCGAGAACCTCGGACACGATATCCATATTGCTAAAATCATAATTTTGTGCGGCGGCCATCTTGGATTTGAAAAATGATTACCAAATCTTTCTCTGCACCCTTGAGAATCTAGGCCACGATATCCATATTGCTGAAATCATAATTTTGTGCGGCGGCCATCTTGGATTTCAAAAATGATCACAAAATCGTTCTGTGCTCTCTGAATAACCTCGGATACGATACCCATATATTTATGATCATAATCTTGCACGGCGGCCATCTCGGAATTAAAAATGATCCCAAAATTTGTTTGCGGTAGTTCTCTTGGATTTCAAAAATGATCACAGAATTGTTCTCTGCACCCTCGAGAACCTCGTCACGATATCCATATTGCAAAAATCATAATTTTTTGCGGCGGACATCTTGGATTTGAAAAATGATCACCAAATCGTTCTCTGCACCCTCGAGAATCTCGGACACGATATCCATATTGCTGAAATCATAAATTTGTGCGGCGGCCATCTTGGATTTGAAAAATGATCACAAAATCGTTCTATGCAGCCTCGAGAATCTCGGATACGATACCCATAATGTAGTTATTATAGTTTTGAGCGGCGGCAATCTTGGATTTGAAAAATGATCACAAAATCGTTCTCTGCACCCTCGAAAACCTCGTATACGATACCCATAATCTAGTTATCATACTTTTGAGCGGCGGCCATCTCGGATTTAAAAATGAGCCCAAAATTGTTTTCTGCACACTCGAAAACCTCGGACACGATATCCATATTGCTGAAAACATAATTGTTTTCGGCAGCCTACTTGGATTTCAAAAATGATCACAGAATTTTTCTCTGCACCCTCGAGAACCTCGGACACGATATCCATATTGCTAAAATCATAATTTTGTGCGGCGGCCATCTTGGATTTGAAAAATGATCACCAAATCGTTCTCAGCACCCTCGAGAACCTCGGACACAATACCCATAATGTAGTTATCATACTTTTGAGCGGCGGTCATCTTGGATTTGAAAACTGATCACAAAATCGTTCTCTGCACCCTCAAAAACCTCGAATACGATACCCATAATCTAGTTATCATACTTTTGAGCGGCGGCCATCTCGGATTTAAAAATGAGCCCAAAATTGTTTTCTGCACACTCGAAAACCTCGGACACGATATCCATATTGCTGAATACATAATTGTTTGCGGCAGCCCTCTTGGATTTCAAAAATGATCACAGAATTTTTCTCTGCACCCTCGAGAACCTCGGACACGATATCCATATTGCTAAAATCATAATTTTGTGCGGCGGCCATCTTGGATTTGAAAAATGATCACCAAATCGTTCTCAGCACCCTCGAGAACCTCGGACACGATACCCATAATGTAGTTATCATACTTTTGAGCGGCGGTCATCTTGGATTTGAAAACTGATCACAAAATCGTTCTCTGCACCCTCAAAAACCTCGAATACGATACCCATAATCTAGTTATCATACTTTTGAGCGGCGGCCATCTCGGATTTAAAAATGAGCCCAAAATTGTTTTCTGCACACTCGAAAACCTCGGACACGATATCCATATTGCTGAAAACATAATTGTTTGCGGCAGCCCTCTTGGAATTCAAAAATGATCACAGAATTTTTCTCTGCACCCTGGAGAACCTCGGACACGATATCCATATTGCTAAAATCATAATTTTGTGCGGCGGCCATCTTGGATTTGCAAAATGATCACCAAATCGTTCTCTGCACCCTGGAGAACCTCGAGTACGATATCCATATTGCTGAAATCATAATTTTGTGCGGCGGCCATCTTGGATTTGAAAAATGATCACAAAATCGTTCTCAGCACCCTCGAGAACCTCGGATACGATACCCATAATGTAGTTATCATACTTTTGAGCGGCGGCCATCTTGGATTTAAAAACTGATCACAGAATCGTTCTCTGCACCCTCGAGAACCTCGGACACGATATCCATATTGCAGAAATCATAATTTTATGCGGCGACCATCTTGGTTTTGAAAAATGATCACAAAATCGTTCTCAGCACCCTCGAGAACCTCGGATACGATACCCATAATGTAGTTATCATACTTTTGACCGGCGGCCATATTGGATTTGAAAAATGATCACAAAATTGTTCTCTGCACCCTCGAGAACCTCGGATACGATAACCATAATGTAGTTATCATAATTTTAAGCGGCGGCCTTCTCGGATTTAAAAATGATCCCAAAATTGTTTTCTGCACACTCGAGAACCTCGGACACGATATCCATATTGCTGAAAACATAATTGTTTGCGGCAGCCCTCTTGGAATTCAAAAATGATCACAGAATTTTTCTCTGCACCCTCGAGAACCTCGGACACGATATCCATATTGCTAAAATCATAATTTTGTGCGGCGGCCATCTTGGATTTGAAAAATGATCACCAAATCGTTCTCTGCACCCTCGAGAACCTCGAGTACGATATCCATATTGCTGAAATCATAATTTTGTGCGGCGGCCATCTTGGATTTGAAAAATGATCACAAAATCGTTCTCAGCACCCTCGAGAACCTCGGATACGATACCCATAATGTAGTTATCATACTTTTGAGCGGCGGCCATCTTGGATTTAAAAACTGATCACAGAATCGTTCTCTGCACCCTCGAGAACCTCGGACACGATATCCATATTGCAGAAATCATAATTTTGTGCGGCGACCATCTTGGATTTGAAAAATGATCACAAAATCGTTCTCTGCACCCTCGAGAACCTCGGATACGATACCCATAATGTAGTTATCATACTTTTGACCGGCGGCCATATTGGATTTGAAAAATGATCACAAAATTGTTCTCTGCACCCTCGAGAACCTCGGATACGATAACCATAATGTAGTTATCATAATTTTAAGCGGCGGCCTTCTCGGATTTAAAAATGATCCCAAAATTGTTTTCTGCACACTCGAGAACCTCGGACACGATATCCATATTGCTGAAAACATAATTGTTTGCGGCAGCCCTCTTGGAATTCAAAAATGATCACAGAATTTTTCTCTGCACCCTCGAGAACCTCGGACACGATATCCATATTGCTAAAATCATAATTTTGTGCGGCGGCCATCTTGGATTTGAAAAATGATCACCAAATCGTTCTCTGCACCCTGGAGAACCTCGAGTACGATATCCATATTGCTGAAATCATAATTTTGTGCGGCGGCCATCTTGGATTTGAAAAATGATCACAAAATCGTTCTCAGCACCCTCGAGAACCTCGGATACGGTACCCATAATGTAGTTATCATACTTTTGAGCGGCGGCCATCTTGGATTTAAAAACTGATCACAGAATCGTTCTCTGCACCCTCGAGAACCTCGGACACGATATCCATATTGCAGAAATCATAATTTTGTGCGGCGACCATCTTGGTTTTGAAAAATGATCACAAAATCGTTCTCAGCACCCTCGAGAACCTCGGATACGATACCCATAATGTAGTTATCATACTTTTGACCGGCGGCCATATTGGATTTGTAAAATGATCACAAAATTGTTCTCTGCACCCTCAAGAACCTCGGACACGATACCCATAATGTAGTTATCATACTTTTGAGCGGCGGTCATCTTGGATTTGAAAACTGATCACAAAATCGTTCTCTGCACCCTCAAAAACCTCGAATACGATACCCATAATCTAGTTATCATACTTTTGAGCGGCGGCCATCTCGGATTTAAAAATGATCCCAAAATTGTTTTCTGCACACTCGAGAACCTCGGACACGATATCCATATTGCTGAAAACATAATTGTTTGCGGCAGCCCTCTTGGAATTCAAAAATGATCACAGAATTTTTCTCTGCACCCTCGAGAACCTCGCACACGATATCCATATTGCTAAAATCATAATTTTGTGCGGCGGCCATCTTGGATTTGAAAAATGATCACCAAATCGTTCTCTGCACCCTGGAGAACCTCGAGTACGATATCCATATTGCTGAAATCATAATTTTGTGCGGCGGCCATCTTGGATTTGAAAAATGATCACAAAATCGTTCTCAGCACCCTCGAGATCCTCGCATACGATACCCATAATGTAGTTATCATACTTTTGAGCGGCGGCCATCTTGGATTTAAAAACTGATCACAGAATCGTTCTCTGCACCCTCGAGAACCTCGGACACGATATCCATATTGCAGAAATCATAATTTTGTGCGGCGACCATCTTGGTTTTGAAAAATGATCACAAAATCGTTCTCAGCACCCTCGAGAACCTCGGATACGATACCCATAATGTAGTTATCATACTTTTGACCGGCGGCCATATTGGATTTGAAAAATGATCACAAAATTGTTTTCTGCACCCTCGAGAACCTCGGACACGATATCCATATTACTGAAATCATAATTTTCTGCGGCGGCCATCTTGGATTTGAAAAATAATCACAAAATCGTTCTCAGCACCCTCCAGAACCTCTGATACGATACCCATAATGTAGTTATCATACTTTTGAGCCGCGGCCATCTTGGATTTGAAAAATGATCACAAAATCGTTCTCTGTACCCTCGAGAACCTCTGAAACGATACCCATACTGTAGTTATCATAATTTTGAGCGGCGGCCATCCTTGATTTGAAAAATCATCAGAAAATCGTTCTCTGCTCCCTCGAGAAACTCGGACACGATATCCATATTGCTGAAAACATAATTGTTTGCGGCAGCCCTCTTGAATTTCAAAAATAATCACAGAATTGTGCTCTGCACCCTCGAGAACCTCGGCCACGATATCCATATTGCTAAAATCATAATTTTGTGCGGCGGCCATCTTGGATTTGAAAAATGATCACCAAATCGGTCTCTGCACCCTCGAGAACCTCGGCCACGATATCCATATTGCTAAAATCATAATTTTGTGCGGCGGCCATCTTGGATATGAAAAATGATCACCAAATCGGTCTCTGCACCCTCAAGAACCTCTGATACGATACCCATAATGTAGTTATCATAATTTTGAGTGGCGGCAATCTTGGATTTGAAAAATTATCACCAAATCGTTCTCTGCACCCTTGAGAATCTTGGCCACGATATCCATATTGCTGAAATCATAATTTTGTGCGGCGGCCATCTTGGATTTGAAAAATGATCACAAAATCATTCTCAGCACCCTCGAGAACCTCTGATACAATACCCATAATGTAGTTATCATACTTTTGAGCCGCGGCCATCTTGGATTTGAAAAATGATCACAAAATCATTCTCTGCACTCACGAGAACATAGGATACGATACCTATATTTTTGTGATCATAATCTTGCACGGCGGCCATCTCGGATTTGAAATTAATCCCAAAATTATTTTCTGCACACTCGAGGACCTCGGACACGATATCCGTATTCCTGAAAACATTATTGTTTGCGGAAGTTCTCTTGGATTTGGAAAATTATCACAGAATCGTTCTCTGCACCCTCGAGAACCTCGGGTACGATATGCATAATGTAGTTATCATACTTTTGAGCGGCGGCCATCTTCGATTTGAAAAATGATCACAAAATCGTTCTCTGCACCCTCGAGCACCTCGGATACGATACCCATTATGTAGTTATCATAATTTTGAGCGGCGGCCATCTTGGATTTCAAAAATGATCACAAAATCGTTCTGTGCACTCTCAATAACCTCGTATACGATACCCATATTTTTATGATCATAATCTTGCACGGCGGCCATCTCGGATTTAAAAATGATCCCAAAATTATTTTCTGCACCCTCGAGAACCTCGGACACGATATCCATAATACTGAAAACATTATTGTTTGCGGTAGTTCTCTTGGATTTCAAAAATGATCACAGAATTGTTCTCTGCACCCTCGAGAACCTCGGACACGATATCCATATTGCTAAAATCATAATTTTGTGCGGCGGCCATCTTGGATTTGAAAAATGATTACCAAATCGTTCTCTGCACCCTTGAGAATCTAGGCCACGATATCCATATTGCTGAAATCATAATTTTGTGCAGCGGCCATCTTGGATTTCAAAAATGATCCCATAATTATTTTCTGCACATTCGACAACCTTAGACACGATATCCATATTGCTGAAAACATTATTGTTTTCGGCAGCCCTCTTGGATTTCAAAAATGATCACAGAATTTTTCTCTGCACCCTCGAGAACCTCGGACACGATATCCATATTGCTAAAATCATAATTTTGTGCGGCGGCCAACTTGGATTTGAAAAATGATCACAAAATTGTTCTCTGCACCCTCGAGAACCTCGGACACGATACCCATAATGTAGTTATCATACTTTTGAGCGGCGGTCATCTTGGATTTGAAAACTGATCACAATATCGTTCTCTGCACCCTCAAAAACCTCGAATACGATACCCATAATCTAGTTATCATACTTTTGAGCGGCGGCCATCTCGGACTTAAAAATGATCCCAAAATTGTTTTCTGCACACTCGAGAACCTCGGACACGATATCCATATTGCTAAAAAAAAAAATTGTTTGCGGCAGCCCTCTTGGAATTCAAAAATGATTACAGAATTTTTCTCTGCACCAATGATATCTGCAAAAATGATCATTTTTCAAAACCAAGATGGTCGCCGCACAAAATTATGATTTCTGCAATATGGATATCGTGTCCGAGGTTCTCGAGGGTGCAGAGAACGATTCTGTGATCAGTTTTTAAATCCAAGATGGCCGCCGCTCAAAAGTATGATAACTACATTATGGGTATCGTATCCGAGGTTCTCGAGGGTGCTGAGAACGATTTTGTGATCATTTTTCAAATCCAAGATGGCCGCCGCACAAAATTATGATTTCAGCAATATGGATATCGTACTCGAGGTTCTCCAGGGTGCAGAGAACGATTTGGTGATCATTTTTCAAATCCAAGATGGCCGCCGCACAAAATTATGATTTTAGCAATATGGATATCGTGTGCGAGGTTCTCGAGGGTGCAGAGAAAAATTCTGTGATCATTTTTGAATTCCAAGAGGGCTGCCGCAAACAATTATGTTTTCAGCAATAAGGATATCGTGTCCGAGGTTCTCGAGGGTGCAGAAAACAATTTTGGGATCATTTTTAAATCCGAGATGGCCGCCGCTCAAAAGTATGATAACTAGATTATGGGTATCGTATTCGAGGTTTTTGAGGGTGCAGAGAACGATTTTGTGATCAGTTTTCAAATCCAAGATGACCGCCGCTCAAAAGTATGATAACTACATTATGGGTATCGTGTCCGAGGTTCTTGAGGGTGCAGAGAACAATTTTGTGATCATTTTTCAAATCCAATATGGCCGCCGGTCAAAAGTATGATAACTACACTATGGGTATCGTATCCGAGGTTCTCGAGGGTGCTGAGATTGATTTTGTGATCATTTTTCAAAACCAAGATGGTCGCCGCACAAAATTATGATTTCTGCAATATGGATATCGTGTCCGAGGTTCTCGAGGGTGCAGAGAACGATTCTGTGATCAGTTTTTAAATCCAAGATGGCCGCCGCTCAAAAGTATGATAACTACATTATGGGTATCGTATCCGAGGTTCTCGAGGGTGCTGAGAACGATTTTGTGATCATTTTTCAAATCCAAGATGGCCGCCGCACAAAATTATGATTTCAGCAATATGGATATCGTACTCGAGGTTCTCCAGGGTGCAGAGAACGATTTGGTGATCATTTTTCAAATCCAAGATGGCCGCCGCACAAAATTATGATTTTAGCAATATGGATATCGTGTCCGAGGTTCTCGAGGGTGCAGAGAAAAATTCTGTGATCATTTTTGAATTCCAAGAGGGCTGCCGCAAACAATTATGTTTTCAGCAATATGGATATCGTGTCCGAGGTTCTCGAGTGTGCAGAAAACAATTTTGGGATCATTTTCAAATCCGAGAAGGCCGCCGCTTAAAATTATGATAACTACATTATGGTTATCGTATCCGAGGTTCTCGAGGGTGCAGAGAACAATTTTGTGATCATTTTTCAAATCCAATATGGCCGCCGGTCAAAAGTATGATAACTACATTATGGGTATCGTATCCGAGGTTCTCGAGGGTGCTGAGAACGATTTTGTGATCATTTTTCAAAACCAAGATGGTCGCCGCACAAAATTATGATTTCTGCAATATGGATATCGTGTCCGAGGTTCTCGAGGGTGCAGAGAACGATTCTGTGATCAGTTTTTAAATCCAAGATGGCCGCCGCTCAAAAGTATGATAACTACATTATGGGTATCGTATCCGAGGTTCTCGAGGGTGCTGAGAACGATTTTGTGATCATTTTTCAAATCCAAGATGGCCGCCGCACAAAATTATGATTTCAGCAATATGGATATCGTGTCCGAGGTTCTCGAGGGTGCAGAGAAAAATTCTGTGATCATTTTTGAATTCCAAGAGGGCTGCCGCAAACAATTATGTTTTCAGCAATATGGATATCGTGTCCGAGGTTCTCGAGTGTGCAGAAAACAATTTTGGGATCATTTTTAAATCCGAGATGGCCGCCGCTCAAAAGTATGATAACTAGATTATGGGTATCGTATTCGAGGTTTTTGAGGGTGCAGAGAACGATTTTGTGATCAGTTTTCAAATCCAAGATGACCGCCGCTCAAAAGTATGATAACTACATTATGGGTATCGTGTCCGAGGTTCTCGAGGGTGCTGAGAACGATTTGGTGATCATTTTTCAAATCCAAGATGGCCGCCGCACAAAATTATGATTTTAGCAATATGGATATCGTGACCGAGGTTCTCGAGGGTGCAGAGAAAAATTCTGTGATCATTTTTGAAATCCAAGTAGGCTGCCGAAAACAATTATGTTTTCAGCAATATGGATATCGTGTCCGAGGTTTTCGAGTGTGCAGAAAACAATTTTGGGCTCATTTTTAAATCCGAGATGGCCGCAGCTCAAAAGTATGATAACTAGATTATGGGTATCGTATACGAGGTTTTCGAGGGTGCAGAGAACGATTTTGTGATCATTTTTCAAATCCAAGATTGCCGCCGCTCAAAACTATAATAACTACATTATGGGTATCGTATCCGAGATTCTCGAGGCTGCATAGAACGATTTTGTGATCATTTTTCAAATCCAAGATGGCCGCCGCACAAATTTATGATTTCAGCAATATGGATATCGTGTCCGAGATTCTCGAGGGTGCAGAGAACGATTTGGTGATCATTTTTCAAATCCAAGATGTCCGCCGCAAAAAATTATGATTTTTGCAATATGGATATCGTGACGAGGTTCTCGAGGGTGCAGAGAACAATTCTGTGATCATTTTTGAAATCCAAGAGAACTACCGCAAACAAATTTTGGGATCATTTTTAATTCCGAGATGGCCGCCATGCAAGATTATGATCATAAAAATATGGGTATCGTATCCGAGGTTATTCAGAGAGCACAGAACGATTTTGTGATCATTTTTGAAATCCAAGATGGCCGCCGCACAAAATTATGATTTCAGCAATATGGATATCGTGGCCTAGATTCTCAAGGGTGCAGAGAACGATTTGGTAATCATTTTTCAAATCCAAGATGGCCGCCGCACAAAATTATGATTTTAGCAATATGGATATCGTGTCCGAGGTTCTCGTGGGTGCAGAGAACAATTCTGTGAATATTTTTGAAATCCAAGAGAACTTTCGCAAACAATAATGTTTTCAGCAATATGGATATCGTGTCCGAGGTTCTCGAGGGTGCAGAAAATAATTTTGGGATCATTTTTAAATCCGAGATGGCCGCCGTGCAAGATTATGATCATAAAAATATGGGTATCGTATTCGAGGTTATTGAGAGTGCACAGAACGATTTTGTGATCATTTTTGAAATCCAAGATGGCCGCCGCTCAAAATTATGATAACTACATTATGGGTATCGTATCCGAGGTCGAGGGTGCAGAGAACGATTTTTGTGATCATTTTTCAAATCGAAGATGGCCGCCGCTCAAAAGTATGATAACTACATTATGGATATCGTACCCGAGGTTCTCGAGGGTGCAGAGAACGATTCTGTGATAATTTTCCAAATCCAAGAGAACTTCAGCAAACAATAATGTTTTCAGGAATATGGATATCGTGTCCGAGGACCTCGAGTGTGCAGAAAATAATTTTGGGATAAATATCAAATCCGAGATGGCCGCCGTGCAAGATTATGATCACAAAAATATAGGTATCGTATCCTATGTTCTCGAGAGTACAGAGAATGATTTTGTGATCATTTTTCAAATCCAAGATGGCCCGCGGCTCAAAAGTATGATAACTACATTATGGGTATCGTATCAGAGGTTCTGGAGGGTGCTGAGAACGATTTTGTGATCATTTTTCAAATCCAAGATGGCCGCCGCAGAAAAATTATGATTTCAGTAATATGGATATCGTGTCCGAGGTTCTCGAGGGTGCAGAAAACAATTTTGTGATCATTTTTCAAATCCAATATGCCGCCGGTCAAAAGTATGATAACTACATTATGGGTATCGTATCCGTAGTTCTCGAGGGTGCAGAGAACGATTTTGTGATCACCAAATCGTTCTCTGCACCCTCGAGAACCTCGGGTACGATATCCATATTGCTGAAATCATAATTTTGTGCGGCGGCCATCTTGGATTTGAAAAATGATCACAAAATCGTTCTCAGCACCCTCGAGAACCTCGGATACGATACCCATAATGTAGTTATCATACTTTTGAGCGGCGGCCATCTTGGATTTAAAAACTGATCACAGAATCGTTCTCTGCACCCTCGAGAACCTCGGACACGATATCCATATTGCAGAAATCATAATTTTGTGCGGCGACCATCTTGGTTTTGAAAAACGATCACAAAATCGTTCTCAGCACCCTCGAGAACCTCGGATACGATACCCATAATGTAGTTATCATACTTTTGACCGGCGGCCATATTGGATTTGAAAAATGATCACAAAATTGTTCTCTGCACCCTCGAGAACCTCGGATACGATAACCATAATGTATTTATCATAATTTTAAGCGGCGGCCTTCTCGGATTTAAAACTGATCCCAAAATTGTTTTCTGCACCCTCGAGAACTTCGGACACGATATTCATATTGCTGAAATCATAATTTTCTGCGGCGGCCATCTTGGATTTGAAAAATTATCACAAAATCGTTCTCAGCACCCTCCAGAACCTCTGATACGATACCCATAATGTAGTTATCATACTTTTGAGCCGCGGCCATCTTGGATTTGAAAAATGATCACAAAATCGTTCTCTGTACCCTCGAGAACCTTGGATACGATACCCATACTGTAGTTATCATAATTTTGAGCGGCGGCCATCCTTGATTTGAAAAATCATCAGAAAATCGTTCTCTGCTCCCTCGAGAAACTCGGACACGATATCCATATTGCTGAAAACATAATTGTTTGTGGCAGCCCTCTTGAATTTCAAAAATAATCACAGAATTGTGCTCTGCACCCTCGAGAACCTCGGCCACGATATCCATATTGCTAAAATCATAATTTTGTGCGGCGGCCATCTTGGATATGAAAAATGATCAACAAATCGGTCTCTGCACCCTCGAGAACCTCGGATACGATACCCATAATGTAGTTATCATAGTTTTGAGCGGCGGCAATCTTGGATTTGAAAAATTATCACCAAATCGTTCTCTGCACCCTTGAGAATCTTGGCCACGATATCCATATTGCTGAAATCATAATTTTGTGCGGCGGCCATCTTGGATTTGAAAAATGATCACAAAATCATTCTCAGCACCCTCGAGAAGCTCTGACACAATACCCATAATGTAGTTATCATACTTTTGAGCCGCGGCCATCTTGGATTTGAAAAATGATCACAAAATCATTCTCTGCACTCTCGAGAACATAGGATACGATACCTATATTTTTGTGATCATAATCTTGCACGGCGGCCATCTCGGATTTGAAATTTATCCCAAAATTATTTTCTGCACACTCGAGGACCTCGGACACGATATCCATATTCCTGAAAACATTATTGTTTGCGGAAGTTCTCTTGGATTTGGAAAATTATCACAGAATCGTTCTCTGCACCCTCGAGAACCTCGGGTACGATATCCATAATGTAGTTATCATACTTTTGAGCGGCGGCCATCTTCGATTTGAAAAATGATCATAAAATCGTTCTCTGCACCCTCGAGCACCTCGGATACGATACCCATAATGTAGTTATCGTAATTTTGAGCGGCGGCCATCTTGGATTTCAAAAATGATCACAAAATCGTTCTGTGCACTCTCAATAACCTCGAATACGATACCCATATTTTTATGATCATAATCTTGCACGGCGGCCATCTCGGATTTAAAAATGATCCCAAAATTATTTTCTGCACCCTCGAGAACCTCGGACACGATATCCATATTGCTGAAAACATTATTGTTTGCGGAAGTTCTCTTGGATTTCAAAAATGATCACAGAATTGTTCTCTGCACCCACGAGAACCTCGGACACGATATCCATATTGCTAAAATCATAATTTTGTGCGGCGGCCATCTTGGATTTGAAAAATGATTACCAAATCGTTCTCTGCACCCTTGAGAATCTAGGCCACGATATCCATATTGCTGAAATCATAATTTTGTGCGGCGGCCATCTTGGATTTCAAAAATGATCACAAAATCGTTCTGTGCTCTCTGAATAACCTCGGATACGATACCCATATTTTTATGATCATAATCTTGCACGGCGGCCATCTCGGAATTAAAAATGATCCCAAAATTTGTTTGCGGTAGTTCTCTTGGATTTCAAAAATGATCACAGAATTGTTCTCTGCACCCTCGAGAACCTCGTCACGATATCCATATTGCAAAAATCATAATTTTTTGCGGCGGACATCTTGGATTTGAAAAATGATCACCAAATCGTTCTCTGCACCCTCGAGAATCTCGGACACGATATCCATATTGCTGAAATCATAAATTTGTGCGGCGGCCATCTTGGATTTGAAAAATGATCACAAAATCGTTCTATGCAGCCTCGAGAATCTCGGATACGATACCCATAATGTAGTTATTATAGTTTTGAGCGGCGGCAATCTTGGATTTGAAAAATGATCACAAAATCGTTCTCTGCACCCTCGAAAACCTCGAATACGATACCCATAATCTAGTTATCACACTTTTGAGCGGCGGCCATCTCGGATTTAAAAATGATCCCAAAATTGTTTTCTGCACATTCGAGAACCTCGGACACGATATCCATATTGCTGAAAACATAATTGTTTGCGGCGGCCGTCCTTGATTTGAAAAATCATCAGAAAATCGTTCTCTGCTCCCTCGAGAAACTCGGACACGATATCCATATTGCTGAAAACATAATTTTTTGCGGCAGCCCTCTTGAATTTCAAAAATAAACACAGAATTGTGCTCTGTACCCTCGAGAACCTCGGCCACGATAACCATATTGCTAAAATCATAATTTTGTGCGGCGGCCATCTTGGATTTGAAAAATGATCACCAAATCGGTCTCTGCACCCTCGAGAACCTCGGACACGATATCCATATTGCTAAAATCATAATTTTTTGCGGCGGCCATCTTGGATTTGAAAAATGATCACCAAATCGGTCTCTGCACCCTCGAGAACCTCGGACACGATATCCATATTGCTAAAATCATAATTTTTTGCGGCGGCCATCTTGGATTTGAAAAATGATCACCAAATTGTTCTCTGCACCCTCGAGAACCTCGGATACGATAACCATAATGTAGTTATCATAATTTTAAGCGGCGGCCTTCTCGGATTTAAAACTGATCCCAAAATTGTTTTCTGCACCCTCGAGAACCTCGGACACGATATCCATATTGCTGAAATCTTAATTTTCTGCGGCGGCCATCTTGGATTTGAAAAATGATCACAAAATCGTTCTCTGTACCCTCGAGAACCTCGGATACGATACCCATACTGTAGTTATCATAATTTTAAGCGGCGGCCATCCTTGATTTGAAAATCATCAGAAAATCGTTCTCTGCTCCCTCGAGAAACTCGGACACGATATCCATATTGCTAAAATCATAATTTTGTGCGGCGGCCATCTTGGATTTGAAAAATGATCACCAAATCGGTCTCTGCACTCTCGAGAACCTCGGACACGATATCCATATTGCTAAAATCATAATTTTTTGCGGCGGCCATCTTGGATTTGAAAAATGAGCACAGAATTTTTCTCTGCACCCTCGAGAACCTCGGACACGATATCCATATTGCTAAAATCATAATTTTGTGCGGCGGCCTACTTGGATTTGAAAAATGATCACAAAATCGTTCTGTGCACTCTCGAGAACCACGGATACGATACCCATAATGTAGCTATCATACTTTTGAGCGGCGGCCATCTCGGATTTCAAAATGATCCCAAACACGTTCTTAGCACCCTCGAGAAACTCGGATACGATACCCATAATGTAGTTATCATAATTTTGAGCGGCGGTCATCTTGGATTTGAAAACTGATCACAAAATCATTCTCAGCACCCTCGAGAACCTCGGATACTTTTGAGCCGCGGCTATCTTGGATTTGAAAAATGATCACAAAATCGTTCTCTGCACCCTCGAGAACCTCGGACACGATATCCATATTGCTAAAATCATAATTTTTTGCGGCGGCCATCTTGGATTTGAAAAATGATCACAGAATTTTTCTCTGCACCCTCGAGAACCTCGGACACGATATCCATATTGCTAAAATCATAATTTTGTGCGGCGGCCTACTTGGATTTGAAAACTGATCACAAAATCATTCTCAGCACCCTCGAGAACCTCGGATACTTTTGAGCCGCGGCTATCTTGGATTTGAAAAATGATCACCAAATCGTTCTCTGCACCCTGGAGAACCTCGGGTACGATATCCATATTGCTGAAATCATAATTTTGTGCGGCGGCCAACTTGGATTTGAAAAATGATCACAAAATCGTTCTCAGCACCCTCGAGAACCTCGGATACGATACCCATAATGTAGTTATCATACTTTTGAGCGGCGGCCATCTTGGATTTAAAAACTGATCACAGAATCGTTCTCTGCACCCTCGAGAACCTCGGACACGATATCCATATTGCAGAAATCATAATTTTGTGCGGCGACCATCTTGGTTTTGAAAAATGATCACAAAATCGTTCTCAGCACCCTCGAGAACCTCGGATACGATACCCATAATGTAGTTATCATACTTTTGAGCGGCGGCCATCTCGGATTTAAAAATGAGCCCAAAATTATTTTCTGCACACTCGAGAACCTCGGACACAATATCCATATTGCTGAAAACATAATTGTTTTCTGCACACTCGAGAACCTTGGCCACGATATCCATATTGCTGAAAACATAATTGTTTGCGGCAGCCCTCTTGGATTTAAAAAATGATCACAGAATTTTTCTCTGCACCCTCGAGAACCTCGGATACGATACCCATAATGTAGTTATCATAATTTTGAGTGGCGGCAATCTTGGATTTGAAAAATTATCACCAAATCGTTCTCTGCACCCTTGAGAATCTTGGCCACGATATCCATATTGCTGAAATCATAATTTTGTGCGGCGGCCATCTTGGATTTGAAAAATGATCACAAAATCATTCTCAGCACCCTCGAGAACCTCTGATACAATACCCATAATGAAGTTATCATACTTTTGAGCCGCGGCCATCTTGGATTTGAAAAATGATCACAAAATCATTCTCTGCACTCACGAGAACATAGGATACGATACCTATATTTTTGTGATCATAATCTTGCACGGCGGCCATCTCGGATTTGAAATTTATCCCAAAATTATTTTCTGCACACTCGAGGACCTCGGACACGATATCCATATTCCTGAAAACGTTATTGTTTGCGGAAGTTCTCTTGGATTTGGAAAATTATCACAGAATCGTTCTCTGCACCCTCGAGAACCTCGGGTACGATATCCATAATGTAGTTATCATACTTTTGAGCGGCGGCCATCTTCGATTTGAAAAATGATCACAAAATCGTTCTCTGCACCCTCGAGCACCTCGGATACGATACCCATTATGTAGTTATCATAATTTTGAGCGGCGGCCATCTTGGATTTCAAAAATGATCACAAAATCGTTCTGTGCACTCTCAATAAACTCGGATACGATACCCATATTTTTATGATCATAATCTTGCACGGCGGCCATCTCGGATTTAAAAATGATCCCAAAATTATTTTCTGCACCCTCGAGAACCTCGGACACGATATCCATATTACTGAAAACATTATTGTTTGCGGTAGTTCTCTTGGATTTCAAAAATGATCACAGAATTGTTCTCTGCACCCTCGAGAACCTCGGACACGTTATCCATATTGCTAAAATCATAATTTTGTGCGGCGGCCATCTTGGATTTGAAAAATGATTACCAAATCGTTCTCTGCACCCTTGAGAATCTAGGCCACGATATCCATATTGCTGAAATCATAATTTTGTGCAGCGGCCATCTTGGATTTCAAAAATGATCCCAAAATTATTTTCTGCACATTCGACAACCTTAGACACGATATCCATATTGCTGAAATCATTATTGTTTTCGGCAGCCCTCTTGGATTTCAAAAATGATCACAGAATTTTTCTCTGCACCCTCGAGAACCTCGGACACGATATCCATATTGCTAAAATCATAATTTTGTGCGGCGGCCAACTTGAATTTGAAAAATGATCACCAAATCGTTCTCAGCAACCTCGAGAACCTCGGACACGATACCCATAATGTAGTTATCATACTTTTGAGCGGCGGTCATCTTGGATTTGAAAACTGATCACAATATCGTTCTCTGCACCCTCAAAAACCTCGAATACGATACCCATAATCTAGTTATCATACTTTTGAGCGGCGGCCATCTCGGATTTAAAAATGATCCCAAAATTGTTTTCTGCACACTCGAGAACCTCGGACACGATATCCATATTGCTGAAAACATAATTGTTTGCGGCAGCCCTCTTGGATTTCAAAAATGATCACAGAATTTTTCTCTGCACCCTCGAGAACCTCGGACACGATATCCATATTGCTAAAATCATAATTTTGTGCGGCGGCCATCTTGGATTTGAAAAATGATCACAAAATCGTTCTCTGCACCCTCGAGAACCTCGGGTACGATATCCATATTGCTGAAATCATAATTTTGTGCGGCGGCCATCTTGGATTTGAAAAATGATCACAAAATCGTTCTCAGCACCCTCGAGAACCTCGGATACGATACCCATAATGTAGTTATCATACTTTTGAGCGGCGGCCATCTTGGATTTAAAAACTGATCACAGAATCGTTCTCTGCGACCTCGAGAACCTCGGACACGATATCCATATTGCAGAAATCATAATTTTGTGCGGCGACCATCTTGGTTTTGAAAAATGATCACAAAATCGTTCTCAGCACCCTCGAGAACCTCGGATACGATACCCATAATGTAGTTATCATACTTTTGACCGGCGGCCATATTGGATTTGAAAAATGATCACAAAATTGTTCTCTGCACCCTCGAGAACCTCGGATACGATAACCATAATGTAGTTATCATAATTTTAAGCGGCGGCCTTCTCGGATTTTAAACTGATCCCAAAATTGTTTTCTGCACCCTCGAGAACTTCGGACACGATATTCATATTGCTGAAATCATAATTTTCTGCGGCGGCCATCTTGGATTTGAAAAATGATCACAAAATCGTTCTCAGCACCCTCCAGAACCTCTGATACGATACACATAATGTAGTTATCATACTTTTGAGCCGCGGCCATCTTGGATTTGAAAAATGATCACAAAATCGTTCTCTGTACCCTCGAGAACCTCGGATACGATACCCATACTGTAGTTATCATAATTTTGAGCGGCGGCCATCCTTGATTTGAAAAATCATCAGAAAATCGTTCTCTGCTCCCTCGAGAAACTCGGACACGATATCCATATTCCTGAAAACATTATTGTTTGCGGAAGTTCTCTTGGATTTGGATAATTATCACAGAATCGTTCTCTGCACCCTCGAGAACCTCGGGTACGATATCCATAATGTAGTTATCATACTTTTGAGCGGCGGCCATCTTCGATTTGAAAAATGATCACAAAATCGTTCTCTGCACCCTCGAGCACCTCGGATACGATACCCATTATGTAGTTATCATAATTTTGAGCGGCGGCCATCTTGGATTTCAAAAATGATCACAAAATCGTTCTGTGCACTCTCAATAACCTCGGATACGATACCCATATTTTTATGATCATAATCTTGCACGGCGGCCATCTCGGATTTAAAAATGATCCCAAAATTATTTTCTGCACCCTCGAGAACCTCGGACACGATATCCATATTACTGAAAACATTATTGTTTGCGGTAGTTCTCTTGGATTTCAAAAATGATCACAGAATTGTTCTCTGCACCCTCGAGAACCTCGGACACGTTATCCATATTGCTAAAATCATAATTTTGTGCGGCGGCCATCTTGGATTTGAAAAATGATTACCAAATCGTTCTCTGCACCCTTGAGAATCTAGGCCACGATATCCATATTGCTGAAATCATAATTTTGTGCAGCGGCCATCTTGGATTTCAAAAATGATCCCAAAATTATTTTCTGCACATTCGACAACCTTAGACACGATATCCATATTGCTGAAAACATTATGGTTTTCGGCAGCCCTCTTGGATTTCAAAAATGATCACAGAATTTTTCTCTGCACCCTCGAGAACCTCGGACACGATATCCATATTGCTAAAATCATAATTTTGTGCGGCGGCCAACTTGAATTTGAAAAATGATCACCAAATCGTTCTCAGCAACCTCGAGAACCTCGGACACGATACCCATAATGTAGTTATCATACTTTTGAGCGGCGGTCATCTTGGATTTGAAAACTGATCACAATATCGTTCTCTGCACCCTCAAAAACCTCGAATACGATACCCATAATCTAGTTATCATACTTTTGAGCGGCGGCCATCTCGGATTTAAAAATGATCCCAAAATTGTTTTCTGCACACTCGAGAACCTCGGACACGATATCCATATTGCTGAAAACAAAATTGTTTGCGGCAGCCCTCTTGGATTTCAAAAATGATCACAGAATTTTTCTCTGCACCCTCGAGAACCTCGGACACGATATCCATATTGCTAAAATCATAATTTTGTGCGGCGGCCATCTTGGATTTGAAAAATGATCACCAAATCGTTCTCTGCTCCCTCGAGAACCTCGGGTACGATATCCATATTGCTGAAATCATAATTTTGTGCGGCGGCCATCTTGGATTTGAAAAATGATCACAAAATCGTTCTCAGCACCCTCGAGAACCTCGGATACGATACCCATAATGTAGTTATCATACTTTTGAGCGGCGGCCATCTTGGATTTAAAAACTGATCACAGAATCGTTCTCTGCGACCTCGAGAACCTCGGACACGATATCCATATTGCAGAAATCATAATTTTGTGCGGCGACCATCTTGGTTTTGAAAAATGATCACAAAATCGTTCTCAGCACCCTCGAGAACCTCGGATACGATACCCATAATGTAGTTATCATACTTTTGACCGGCGGCCATATTGGATTTGAAAAATGATCACAAAATTGTTCTCTGCACCCTCGAGAACCTCGGATACAATAACCATAATGTAGTTATCATAATTTTAAGCGGCGGCCTTCTCGGATTTTAAACTGATCCCAAAATTGTTTTCTGCACCCTCGAGAACTTCGGACACGATATTCATATTGCTGAAATCATAATTTTCTGCGGCGGCCATCTTGGATTTGAAAAATGATCACAAAATCGTTCTCAGCACCCTCCAGAACCTCTGATACGATACCCATAATGTAGTTATCATACTTTTGAGCCGCGGCCATCTTGGATTTGAAAAATGATCACAAAATCGTTCTCTGTACCCTCGAGAACCTCGGATACGATACCCATACTGTAGTTATCATAATTTTGAGCGGCGGCCATCCTTGATTTGAAAAATCATCAGAAAATCGTTCTCTGCTCCCTCGAGAAACTCGGACACGATATCCATATTCCTGAAAACATTATTGTTTGCGGAAGTTCTCTTGGATTTGGATAATTATCACAGAATCGTTCTCTGCACCCTCGAGAACCTCGGGTACGATATCCATAATGTAGTTATCATACTTTTGAGCGGCGGCCATCTTCGATTTGAAAAATGATCACAAAATCGTTCTCTGCACCCTCGAGCACCTCGGATACGATACCCATTATGTAGTTATCATAATTTTGAGCGGCGGCCATCTTGGATTTCAAAAATGATCACAAAATCGTTCTGTGCACTCTCAATAACCTCGGATACGATACCCATATTTTTATGATCATAATCTTGCACGGCGGCCATCTCGGATTTAAAAATGATCCCAAAATTATTTTCTGCACCCTCGAGAACCTCGGACACGATATCCATATTACTGAAAACATTATTGTTTGCGGTAGTTCTCTTGGATTTCAAAAATGATCACAGAATTGTTCTCTGCACCCTCGAGAACCTCGGACACGTTATCCATATTGCTAAAATCATAATTTTGTGCGGCGGCCATCTTGGATTTGAAAAATGATTACCAAATCGTTCTCTGCACCCTTGAGAATCTAGGCCACGATATCCATATTGCTGAAATCATAATTTTGTGCAGCGGCCATCTTGGATTTCAAAAATGATCCCAAAATTATTTTCTGCACATTCGACAACCTTAGACACGATATCCATATTGCTGAAAACATTATGGTTTTCGGCAGCCCTCTTGGATTTCAAAAATGATCACAGAATTTTTCTCTGCACCCTCGAGAACCTCGGACACGATATCCATATTGCTAAAATCATAATTTTGTGCGGCGGCCAACTTGAATTTGAAAAATGATCACCAAATCGTTCTCAGCAACCTCGAGAACCTCGGACACGATACCCATAATGTAGTTATCATACTTTTGAGCGGCGGTCATCTTGGATTTGAAAACTGATCACAATATCGTTCTCTGCACCCTCAAAAACCTCGAATACGATACCCATAATCTAGTTATCATACTTTTGAGCGGCGGCCATCTCGGATTTAAAAATGATCCCAAAATTGTTTTCTGCACACTCGAGAACCTCGGACACGATATCCATATTGCTGAAAACAAAATTGTTTGCGGCAGCCCTCTTGGATTTCAAAAATGATCACAGAATTTTTCTCTGCACCCTCGAGAACCTCGGGCACGATATCCATATTGCTAAAATCATAATTTTGTGCGGCGGCCATCTTGGATTTGAAAAATGATCACAGAATCGTTCTCTGCACCCTCGAGAACCTCGGACACGATATCCATATTGCAGAAATCATAATTTTGTGCGGCGACCATCTTGGTTTTGAAAAATGATCACAAAATCGTTCTCAGCACCCTCGAGAAGCTCGGATACGATACCCATAATGTAGTTTTCATACTTTTGACCGGCGGCCATATTGGATTTGAAAAATGATCACAAAATTGTTCTCTGCACCCTCGAGAACCTCGGATACGATAACCATAATGTAGTTATCATAATTTTAAGCGGCGGCCTTCTCGGATTTAAAACTGATCCCAAAATTGTTTTCTGCACCCTCGAGAACTTCGGACACGATATTCATATTGCTGAAATCATAATTTACTGCGGCGGCCATCTTGGATTTGAAAAATGATCACAAAATCGTTCTCAGCACCCTCCAGAACCTCTGATACGATACCCATAATGTAGTTATCATACTTTTGAGCCGCGGCCATCTTGGATTTGAAAAATGATCACAAAATCGTTCTCTATACCCTCGAGAACCTCGGATACGATACCCATACTGTAGTTATCATAATTTTGAGCGGCGGCCATCCTTGATTTGAAAAATCATCAGAAAATCGTTCTCTGCTCCCTCGAGAAACTCGGACACGATATCCATATTGCTGAAAACATAATTGTTTGCGGCAGCCCTCTTGAATTTCAAAAATAATCACAGAATTGTGCTCTGCACCCTCGAGAACCTCGGCCACGATATCCATATTGCTAAAATCATAATTTTGTGCGGCGGCCATCTTGGATATGAAAAATGATCAACAAATCGGTCTCTGCACCCTCGAGAACCTCGGATACGATACCCATAATGTAGTTATCATAGTTTTGAGCGGCGGCAATCTTGGATTTGAAAAATTATCACCAAATCGTTCTCTGCACCCTTGAGAATCTTGGCCACGATATCCATATTGCTGAAATCATAATTTTGTGCGGCGGCCATCTTGGATTTGAAAAATGATCACAAAATCATTCTCAGCACCCTCGAGAAGCTCTGACACAATACCCATAATGTAGTTATCATACTTTTGAGCCGCGGCCATCTTGGATTTGAAAAATGATCACAAAATCATTCTCTGCACTCTCGAGAACATAGGATACGATACCTATATTTTTGTGATCATAATCTTGCACGGCGGCCATCTCGGATTTGAAATTTATCCCAAAATTATTTTCTGCACACTCGAGGACCTCGGACACGATATCCATATTCCTGAAAACATTATTGTTTGCGGAAGTTCTCTTGGATTTGGAAAATTATCACAGAATCGTTCTCTGCACCCTCGAGAACCTCGGGTACGATATCCATAATGTAGTTACCATACTTTTGAGCGGCGGCCATCTTCGATTTGAAAAATGATCACAAAATCGTTCTCTGCACCCTCGAGCACATAGGATACGATACCTATATTTTTGTGATCATAATCTTGCACGGCGGCCATCTCGGATTTGAAATTTATCCCAAAATTATTTTCTGCACACTCGAGGACCTCGGACACGATATCCATATTCCTGAAAACATTATTGTTTGCGGAAGTTCTCTTGGATTTGGAAAATTATCACAGAATCGTTCTCTGCACCCTCGAGAACCTCGGATACGATACCCATAATGTAGTTATCATAATTTTGAGCGGCGGCCATCTTGGATTTCAAAAATGATCACAAAATCGTTCTGTGCACTCTCAATAACCTCGAATACGATACCCATATTTTTATGATCATAATCTTGCACGGCGGCCATCTCGGATTTAAAAATGATCCCAAAATATTTTCTGCACCCTCGAGAACCTCGGACACGATATCCATATTGCTGAAAACATTATTGTTTGCGGACGTTCTCTTGGATTTCAAAAATGATCACAGAATTGTTCTCTGCACCCTCGAGAACCTCGGACACGATATCCATATTGCTAAAATCATAATTTTGTGCGGCGGCCATCTTGGATTTGAAAAATGATTACCAAATCGTTCTCTGCACCCTTGAGAATCTAGGCCACGATATCCATATTGCTGAAATCATAATTTTGTGCGGCGGCCATCTTGGATTTCAAAAATGATCACAAAATCGTTCTGTGCTCTCTGAATAACCTCGGATACGATACCCATATTTTTATGATCATAATCTTGCACGGCAGCCATCTCGGAATTAAAAATGATCCCAAAATTTGTTTGCGGTAGTTCTCTTGGATTTCAAAAATGATCACAGAATTGTTCTCTGCACCCTCGAGAACCTCGTCACGATATCCATATTGCAAAAATCATAATTTTTTGCGGCGGACATCTTGGATTTGAAAAATGATCACCAAATCGTTCTCTGCACCCTCGAGAATCTCGGACACGATATCCATATTGCTGAAATCATAAATTTGTGCGGCGGCCATCTTGGATTTGAAAAATGATCACAAAATCGTTCTATGCAGCCTCGAGAATCTCGGATACGATACCCATAATGTAGTTATTATAGTTTTGAGCGGCGGCAATCTTGGATTTGAAAAATGATCACAAAATCGTTCTCTGCACCCTCGAAAACCTCGAATACGATACCCATAATCTAGTTATCATACTTTTGAGCGGCGGCCATCTCGGATTTAAAAATGATCCCAAAATTGTTTTCTGCACACTCGAGGACCTCGGACACGATATCCATATTCCTGAAAACATTATTGTTTGCGGAAGTTCTCTTGGATTTGGAAAATTATCACAGAATCGTTCTCTGCACCCTCGAGAACCTCGGATACGATACCCATAATGTAGTTATCATAATTTTGAGCGGCGGCCATCTTGGATTTCAAAAATGATCACAAAATCGTTCTGTGCACTCTCAATAACCTCGAATACGATACCCATATTTTTATGATCATAATCTTGCACGGCGGCCATCTCGGATTTAAAAATGATCCCAAAATATTTTCTGCACCCTCGAGAACCTCGGACACGATATCCATATTGCTGAAAACATTATTGCTTGCGGAAGTTCTCTTGGATTTCAAAAATGATCACAAAATTGTTCTCTGCACCCTCGAGAACCTCGGACACGATATCCATATTGCTAAAATCATAATTTTGTGCGGCGGCCATCTTGGATTTGAAAAATGATTACCAAATCGTTCTCTGCACCCTTGAGAATCTAGGCCACGATATCCATATTGCTGAAATCATAATTTTGTGCGGCGGCCATCTTGGATTTCAAAAATGATCACAAAATCGTTCTGTGCTCTCTGAATAACCTCGGATACGATACCCATATTTTTATGATCATAATCTTGCACGGCAGCCATCTCGGAATTAAAAATGATCCCAAAATTTGTTTGCGGTAGTTCTCTTGGATTTAAAAAATGATCACAGAATTGTTCTCTGCACCCTCGAGAACCTCGTCACGATATCCATATTGCAAAAATCATAATTTTTTGCGGCGGACATCTTGGATTTGAAAAATGATCACCAAATCGTTCTCTGCACCCTCGAGAATCTCGGACACGATATCCATATTGCTGAAATCATAAATTTGTGCGGCGGCCATCTTGGATTTGAAAAATGATCACAAAATCGTTCTATGCAGCCTCGAGAATCTCGGATACGATACCCATAATGTAGTTATTATAGTTTTGAGCGGCGGCAATCTTGGATTTGAAAAATGATCACAAAATCGTTCTCTGCACCCTCGAAAACCTCGAATACGATACCCATAATCTAGTTATCATACTTTTGAGCGGCGGCCATCTCGGATTTAAAAATGATCCCAAAATTGTTTTCTGCACACTCGAGAACCTCGGACACGATATCCATATTGCAGAAATCATAATTTTGTGCGGTGACCATCTTGGTTTTGAAAAATGATCACAAAATCGTTCTCAGCACCCTCGAGAACCTCGGATACGATACCCATAATGTAGTTATCATACTTTTGAGCGGCGGCCATCTCGGATTTAAAAATGAGCCCAAAATTGTTTTCTGCACACTCGAAAACCTCGGACACGATATCCATATTGCTGAAAACATAATTGTTTGCGGCAGCCCTCTTGGATTTAAAAAATGATCACAGAATTTTTCTCTGCACCCTCGAGAACCTCGGATACGATACCCATAATGTAGTTATCATAATTTTGAGTGGCGGCAATCTTGGATTTGAAAAATTATCACCAAATCGTTCTCTGCACCCTTGAGAATCTTGGCCACGATATCCATATTGCTGAAATCATAATTTTGTGCGGCGGCCATCTTGGATTTGAAAAATGATCACAAAATCATTCTCAGCACCCTCGAGAACCTCTGATACAATACCCATAATGAAGTTATCATACTTTTGAGCCGCGGCCATCTTGGATTTGAAAAATGATCACAAAATCATTCTCTGCACTCACGAGAACATAGGATACGATACCTATATTTTTGTGATCATAATCTTGCACGGCGGCCATCTCGGATTTGAAATTTATCCCAAAATTATTTTCTGCACACTCGAGGACCTCGGACACGATATCCATATTCCTGAAAACGTTATTGTTTGCGGAAGTTCTCTTGGATTTGGAAAATTATCACAGAATCGTTCTCTGCACCCTCGAGAACCTCGGGTACGATATCCATAATGTAGTTATCATACTTTTGAGCGGCGGCCATCTTCGATTTGAAAAATGATCACAAAATCGTTCTCTGCACCCTCGAGCACCTCGGATACGATACCCATTATGTAGTTATCATAATTTTGAGCGGCGGCCATCTTGGATTTCAAAAATGATCACAAAATCGTTCTGTGCACTCTCAATAAACTCGGATACGATACCCATATTTTTATGATCATAATCTTGCACGGCGGCCATCTCGGATTTAAAAATGATCCCAAAATTATTTTCTGCACCCTCGAGAACCTCGGACACGATATCCATATTACTGAAAACATTATTGTTTGCGGTAGTTCTCTTGGATTTCAAAAATGATCACAGAATTGTTCTCTGCACCCTCGAGAACCTCGGACACGTTATCCATATTGCTAAAATCATAATTTTGTGCGGCGGCCATCTTGGATTTGAAAAATGATTACCAAATCGTTCTCTGCACCCTTGAGAATCTAGGCCACGATATCCATATTGCTGAAATCATAATTTTGTGCAGCGGCCATCTTGGATTTCAAAAATGATCCCAAAATTATTTTCTGCACATTCGACAACCTTAGACACGATATCCATATTGCTGAAAACATTATTGTTTTCGGCAGCCCTCTTGGATTTCAAAAATGATCACAGAATTTTTCTCTGCACCCTCGAGAACCTCGGACACGATATCCATATTGCTAAAATCATAATTTTGTGCGGCGGCCAACTTGAATTTGAAAAATGATCACCAAATCGTTCTCAGCAACCTCGAGAACCTCGGACACGATACCCATAATGTAGTTATCATACTTTTGAGCGGCGGTCATCTTGGATTTGAAAACTGATCACAATATCGTTCTCTGCACCCTCAAAAACCTCGAATACGATACCCATAATCTAGTTATCATACTTTTGAGCGGCGGCCATCTCGGATTTAAAAATGATCCCAAAATTGTTTTCTGCACACTCGAGAACCTCGGACACGATATCCATATTGCTGAAAACATAATTGTTTGCGGCAGCCCTCTTGGATTTCAAAAATGATCACAGAATTTTTCTCTGCACCCTCGAGAACCTCGGACACGATATCCATATTGCTAAAATCATAATTTTGTGCGGCGGCCATCTTGGATTTGAAAAATGATCACCAAATCGTTCTCTGCACCCTCGAGAACCTCGGCTACGATATCCATATTGCTGAAATCATAATTTTGTGCGGCGGCCATCTTGGATTTGAAAAATGATCACAAAATCGTTCTCAGCACCCTCGAGAACCTCGGATACGATACCCATAATGTAGTTATCATACTTTTGAGCGGCGGCCATCTTGGATTTAAAAACTGATCACAGAATCGTTCTCTGCGACCTCGAGAACCTCGGACACGATATCCATATTGCAGAAATCATAATTTTGTGCGGCGACCATCTTGGATTTGAAAAATGATCACAAAATCGTTCTCAGCACCCTCGAGAACCTCGGATACGATACCCATAATGTAGTTATCATACTTTTGACCGGCGGCCATATTGGATTTGAAAAATGATCACAAAATTGTTCTCTGCACCCTCGAGAACCTCGGATACGATAACCATAATGTAGTTATCATAATTTTAAGCGGCGGCCTTCTCGGATTTTAAACTGATCCCAAAATTGTTTTCTGCACCCTCGAGAACTTCGGACACGATATTCATATTGCTGAAATCATAATTTTCTGCGGCGGCCATCTTGGATTTGAAAAATGATCACAAAATCGTTCTCAGCACCCTCCAGAACCTCTGATACGATACACATAATGTAGTTATCATACTTTTGAGCCGCGGCCATCTTGGATTTGAAAAATGATCACAAAATCGTTCTCTGTACCCTCGAGAACCTCGGATACGATACCCATACTGTAGTTATCATAATTTTGAGCGGCGGCCATCCTTGATTTGAAAAATCATCAGAAAATCGTTCTCTGCTCCCTCGAGAAACTCGGACACGATATCCATATTCCTGAAAACATTATTGTTTGCGGAAGTTCTCTTGGATTTGGATAATTATCACAGAATCGTTCTCTGCACCCTCGAGAACCTCGGGTACGATATCCATAATGTAGTTATCATACTTTTGAGCGGCGGCCATCTTCGATTTGAAAAATGATCACAAAATCGTTCTCTGCACCCTCGAGCACCTCGGATACGATACCCATTATGTAGTTATCATAATTTTGAGCGGCGGCCATCTTGGATTTCAAAAATGATCACAAAATCGTTCTGTGCACTCTCAATAACCTCGGATACGATACCCATATTTTTATGATCATAATCTTGCACGGCGGCCATCTCGGATTTAAAAATGATCCCAAAATTATTTTCTGCACCCTCGAGAACCTCGGACACGATATCCATATTACTGAAAACATTATTGTTTGCGGTAGTTCTCTTGGATTTCAAAAATGATCACAGAATTGTTCTCTGCACCCTCGAGAACCTCGGACACGTTATCCATATTGCTAAAATCATAATTTTGTGCGGCGGCCATCTTGGATTTGAAAAATGATTACCAAATCGTTCTCTGCACCCTTGAGAATCTAGGCCACGATATCCATATTGCTGAAATCATAATTTTGTGCAGCGGCCATCTTGGATTTCAAAAATGATCCCAAAATTATTTTCTGCACATTCGACAACCTTAGACACGATATCCATATTGCTGAAAACATTATGGTTTTCGGCAGCCCTCTTGGATTTCAAAAATGATCACAGAATTTTTCTCTGCACCCTCGAGAACCTCGGACACGATATCCATATTGCTAAAATCATAATTTTGTGCGGCGGCCAACTTGAATTTGAAAAATGATCACCAAATCGTTCTCAGCAACCTCGAGAACCTCGGACACGATACCCATAATGTAGTTATCATACTTTTGAGCGGCGGTCATCTTGGATTTGAAAACTGATCACAATATCGTTCTCTGCACCCTCAAAAACCTCGAATACGATACCCATAATCTAGTTATCATACTTTTGAGCGGCGGCCATCTCGGATTTAAAAATGATCCCAAAATTGTTTTCTGCACACTCGAGAACCTCGGACACGATATCCATATTGCTGAAAACAAAATTGTTTGCGGCAGCCCTCTTGGATTTCAAAAATGATCACAGAATTTTTCTCTGCACCCTCGAGAACCTCGGGCACGATATCCATATTGCTAAAATCATAATTTTGTGCGGCGGCCATCTTGGATTTGAAAAATGATCACCAAATCGTTCTCTGCACCCTCGAGAACCTCGGGTACGATATCCATATTGCTGAAATCATAATTTTGTGCGGCGGCCATCTTGGATTTGAAAAATGATCACAAAATCGTTCTCAGCACCCTCGAGAACCTCGGATACGATACCCATAATGTAGTTATCATACTTTTGAGCGGCGGCCATCTTGGATTTAAAAACTGATCACAGAATCGTTCTCTGCACCCTCGAGAACCTCGGACACGATATCCATATTGCAGAAATCATAATTTTGTGCGGCGACCATCTTGGTTTTGAAAAATGATCACAAAATCATTCTCAGCACCCTCGAGAACCTCTGATACAATACCCATAATGAAGTTATCATACTTTTGAGCCGCGGCCATCTTGGATTTGAAAAATGATCACAAAATCATTCTCTGCACTCACGAGAACATAGGATACGATACCTATATTTTTGTGATCATAATCTTGCACGGCGGCCATCTCGGATTTGAAATTTATCCCAAAATTATTTTCTGCACACTCGAGGACCTCGGACACGATATCCATATTCCTGAAAACGTTATTGTTTGCGGAAGTTCTCTTGGATTTGGAAAATTATCACAGAATCGTTCTCTGCACCCTCGAGAACCTCGGGTACGATATCCATAATGTAGTTATCATACTTTTGAGCGGCGGCCATCTTGGATTTGAAAAATGATCACAAAATCGTTCTCTGCACCCTCGAGCACCTCGGATACGATACCCATTATGTAGTTATCATAATTTTGAGCGGCGGCCATCTTGGATTTCAAAAATGATCACAAAATCGTTCTGTGCACTCTCAATAAACTCGGATACGATACCCATATTTTTATGATCATAATCTTGCACGGCGGCCATCTCGGATTTAAAAATGATCCCAAAATTATTTTCTGCACCCTCGAGAACCTCGGACACGATATCCATATTACTGAAAACATTATTGTTTGCGGTAGTTCTCTTGGATTTCAAAAATGATCACAGAATTGTTCTCTGCACCCTCGAGAACCTCGGACACGTTATCCATATTGCTAAAATCATAATTTTGTGCGGCGGCCATCTTGGATTTGAAAAATGATTACCAAATCGTTCTCTGCACCCTTGAGAATCTAGGCCACGATATCCATATTGCTGAAATCATAATTTTGTGCAGCGGCCATCTTGGATTTCAAAAATGATCCCAAAATTATTTTCTGCACATTCGACAACCTTAGACACGATATCCATATTGCTGAAAACATTATTGTTTTCGGCAGCCCTCTTGGATTTCAAAAATGATCACAGAATTTTTCTCTGCACCCTCGAGAACCTCGGACACGATATCCATATTGCTAAAATCATAATTTTGTGCGGCGGCCAACTTGCATTTGAAAAATGATCACCAAATCGTTCTCAGCAACCTCGAGAACCTCGGACACGATACCCATAATGTAGTTATCATACTTTTGAGCGGCGCTCATCTTGGATTTGAAAACTGATCACAATATCGTTCTCTGCACCCTCAAAAACCTCGAATACGATACCCATAATCTAGTTATCATACTTTTGAGCGGCGGCCATCTCGGATTTAAAAATGATCCCAAAATTGTTTTCTGCACACTCGAGAACCTCGGACACGATATCCATATTGCTGAAAACATAATTGTTTGCGGCAGCCCTCTTGGATTTCAAAAATGATCACAGAATTTTTCTCTGCACCCTCGAGAACCTCGGACACGATATCCATATTGCTAAAATCATAATTTTGTGCGGCGGCCATCTTGGATTTGAAAAATGATCACCAAATCGTTCTCTGCTCCCTCGAGAACCTCGGGTACGATATCCATATTGCTGAAATCATAATTTTGTGCGGCGGCCATCTTGGATTTGAAAAATGATCACAAAATCGTTCTCAGCACCCTCGAGAACCTCGGATACGATACCCATAATGTAGTTATCATACTTTTGAGCGGCGGCCATCTTGGATTTAAAAACTGATCACAGAATCGTTCTCTGCGACCTCGAGAACCTCGGACACGATATCCATATTGCAGAAATCATAATTTTGTGCGGCGACCATCTTGGTTTTGAAAAATGATCACAAAATCGTTCTCAGCACCCTCGAGAACCTCGGATACGATACCCATAATGTAGTTATCATACTTTTGACCGGCGGCCATATTGGATTTGAAAAATGATCACAAAATTGTTCTCTGCACCCTCGAGAACCTCGGATACGATAACCATAATGTAGTTATCATAATTTTAAGCGGCGGCCTTCTCGGATTTTAAACTGATCCCAAAATTGTTTTCTGCACCCTCGAGAACTTCGGACACGATATTCATATTGCTGAAATCATAATTTTCTGCGGCGGCCATCTTGGATTTGAAAAATGATCACAAAATCGTTCTCAGCACCCTCCAGAACCTCTGATACGATACCCATAATGTAGTTATCATACTTTTGAGCCGCGGCCATCTTGGATTTGAAAAATGATCACAAAATCGTTCTCTGTACCCTCGAGAACCTCGGATACGATACCCATACTGTAGTTATCATAATTTTGAGCGGCGGCCATCCTTGATTTGAAAAATCATCAGAAAATCGTTCTCTGCTCCCTCGAGAAACTCGGACACGATATCCATATTCCTGAAAACATTATTGTTTGCGGAAGTTCTCTTGGATTTGGATAATTATCACAGAATCGTTCTCTGCACCCTCGAGAACCTCGGGTACGATATCCATAATGTAGTTATCATACTTTTGAGCGGCGGCCATCTTCGATTTGAAAAATGATCACAAAATCGTTCTCTGCACCCTCGAGCACCTCGGATACGATACCCATTATGTAGTTATCATAATTTTGAGCGGCGGCCATCTTGGATTTCAAAAATGATCACAAAATCGTTCTGTGCACTCTCAATAACCTCGGATACGATACCCATATTTTTATGATCATAATCTTGCACGGCGGCCATCTCGGATTTAAAAATGATCCCAAAATTATTTTCTGCACCCTCGAGAACCTCGGACACGATATCCATATTACTGAAAACATTATTGTTTGCGGTAGTTCTCTTGGATTTCAAAAATGATCACAGAATTGTTCTCTGCACCCTCGAGAACCTCGGACACGTTATCCATATTGCTAAAATCATAATTTTGTGCGGCGGCCATCTTGGATTTGAAAAATGATTACCAAATCGTTCTCTGCACCCTTGAGAATCTAGGCCACGATATCCATATTGCTGAAATCATAATTTTGTGCAGCGGCCATCTTGGATTTCAAAAATGATCCCAAAATTATTTTCTGCACATTCGACAACCTTAGACACGATATCCATATTGCTGAAAACATTATGGTTTTCGGCAGCCCTCTTGGATTTCAAAAATGATCACAGAATTTTTCTCTGCACCCTCGAGAACCTCGGACACGATATCCATATTGCTAAAATCATAATTTTGTGCGGCGGCCAACTTGAATTTGAAAAATGATCACCAAATCGTTCTCAGCAACCTCGAGAACCTCGGACACGATACCCATAATGTAGTTATCATACTTTTGAGCGGCGGTCATCTTGGATTTGAAAACTGATCACAATATCGTTCTCTGCACCCTCAAAAACCTCGAATACGATACCCATAATCTAGTTATCATACTTTTGAGCGGCGGCCATCTCGGATTTAAAAATGATCCCAAAATTGTTTTCTGCACACTCGAGAACCTCGGACACGATATCCATATTGCTGAAAACAAAATTGTTTGCGGCAGCCCTCTTGGATTTCAAAAATGATCACAGAATTTTTCTCTGCACCCTCGAGAACCTCGGGCACGATATCCATATTGCTAAAATCATAATTTTGTGCGGCGGCCATCTTGGATTTGAAAAATGATCACCAAATCGTTCTCTGCACCCTCGAGAACCTCGGGTACGATATCCATATTGCTGAAATCATAATTTTGTGCGGCGGCCATCTTGGATTTGAAAAATGATCACAAAATCGTTCTCAGCACCCTCGAGAACCTCGGATACGATACCCATAATGTAGTTATCATACTTTTGAGCGGCGGCCATCTTGGATTTAAAAACTGATCACAGAATCGTTCTCTGCACCCTCGAGAACCTCGGACACGATATCCATATTGCAGAAATCATAATTTTGTGCGGCGACCATCTTGGTTTTGAAAAATGATCACAAAATCGTTCTCAGCACCCTCGAGAAGCTCGGATACGATACCCATAATGTAGTTTTCATACTTTTGACCGGCGGCCATATTGGATTTGAAAAATGATCACAAAATTGTTCTCTGCACCCTCGAGAACCTCGGATACGATAACCATAATGTAGTTATCATAATTTTAAGCGGCGGCCTTCTCGGATTTAAAACTGATCCCAAAATTGTTTTCTGCACCCTCGAGAACTTCGGACACGATATTCATATTGCTGAAATCATAATTTACTGCGGCGGCCATCTTGGATTTGAAAAATGATCACAAAATCGTTCTCAGCACCCTCCAGAACCTCTGATACGATACCCATAATGTAGTTATCATACTTTTGAGCCGCGGCCATCTTGGATTTGAAAAATGATCACAAAATCGTTCTCTATACCCTCGAGAACCTCGGATACGATACCCATACTGTAGTTATCATAATTTTGAGCGGCGGCCATCCTTGATTTGAAAAATCATCAGAAAATCGTTCTCTGCTCCCTCGAGAAACTCGGACACGATATCCATATTGCTGAAAACATAATTGTTTGCGGCAGCCCTCTTGAATTTCAAAAATAATCACAGAATTGTGCTCTGCACCCTCGAGAACCTCGGCCACGATATCCATATTGCTAAAATCATAATTTTGTGCGGCGGCCATCTTGGATATGAAAAATGATCAACAAATCGGTCTCTGCACCCTCGAGAACCTCGGATACGATACCCATAATGTAGTTATCATAGTTTTGAGCGGCGGCAATCTTGGATTTGAAAAATTATCACCAAATCGTTCTCTGCACCCTTGAGAATCTTGGCCACGATATCCATATTGCTGAAATCATAATTTTGTGCGGCGGCCATCTTGGATTTGAAAAATGATCACAAAATCATTCTCAGCACCCTCGAGAAGCTCTGACACAATACCCATAATGTAGTTATCATACTTTTGAGCCGCGGCCATCTTGGATTTGAAAAATGATCACAAAATCATTCTCTGCACTCTCGAGAACATAGGATACGATACCTATATTTTTGTGATCATAATCTTGCACGGCGGCCATCTCGGATTTGAAATTTATCCCAAAATTATTTTCTGCACACTCGAGGACCTCGGACACGATATCCATATTCCTGAAAACATTATTGTTTGCGGAAGTTCTCTTGGATTTGGAAAATTATCACAGAATCGTTCTCTGCACCCTCGAGAACCTCGGGTACGATATCCATAATGTAGTTACCATACTTTTGAGCGGCGGCCATCTTCGATTTGAAAAATGATCACAAAATCGTTCTCTGCACCCTCGAGCACATAGGATACGATACCTATATTTTTGTGATCATAATCTTGCACGGCGGCCATCTCGGATTTGAAATTTATCCCAAAATTATTTTCTGCACACTCGAGGACCTCGGACACGATATCCATATTCCTGAAAACATTATTGTTTGCGGAAGTTCTCTTGGATTTGGAAAATTATCACAGAATCGTTCTCTGCACCCTCGAGAACCTCGGATACGATACCCATAATGTAGTTATCATAATTTTGAGCGGCGGCCATCTTGGATTTCAAAAATGATCACAAAATCGTTCTGTGCACTCTCAATAACCTCGAATACGATACCCATATTTTTATGATCATAATCTTGCACGGCGGCCATCTCGGATTTAAAAATGATCCCAAAATATTTTCTGCACCCTCGAGAACCTCGGACACGATATCCATATTGCTGAAAACATTATTGTTTGCGGAAGTTCTCTTGGATTTCAAAAATGATCACAGAATTGTTCTCTGCACCCTCGAGAACCTCGGACACGATATCCATATTGCTAAAATCATAATTTTGTGCGGCGGCCATCTTGGATTTGAAAAATGATTACCAAATCGTTCTCTGCACCCTTGAGAATCTAGGCCACGATATCCATATTGCTGAAATCATAATTTTGTGCGGCGGCCATCTTGGATTTCAAAAATGATCACAAAATCGTTCTGTGCTCTCTGAATAACCTCGGATACGATACCCATATTTTTATGATCATAATCTTGCACGGCAGCCATCTCGGAATTAAAAATGATCCCAAAATTTGTTTGCGGTAGTTCTCTTGGATTTCAAAAATGATCACAGAATTGTTCTCTGCACCCTCGAGAACCTCGTCACGATATCCATATTGCAAAAATCATAATTTTTTGCGGCGGACATCTTGGATTTGAAAAATGATCACCAAATCGTTCTCTGCACCCTCGAGAATCTCGGACACGATATCCATATTGCTGAAATCATAAATTTGTGCGGCGGCCATCTTGGATTTGAAAAATGATCACAAAATCGTTCTATGCAGCCTCGAGAATCTCGGATACGATACCCATAATGTAGTTATTATAGTTTTGAGCGGCGGCAATCTTGGATTTGAAAAATGATCACAAAATCGTTCTCTGCACCCTCGAAAACCTCGAATACGATACCCATAATCTAGTTATCATACTTTTGAGCGGCGGCCATCTCGGATTTAAAAATGATCCCAAAATTGTTTTCTGCACACTCGAGGACCTCGGACACGATATCCATATTCCTGAAAACATTATTGTTTGCGGAAGTTCTCTTGGATTTGGAAAATTATCACAGAATCGTTCTCTGCACCCTCGAGAACCTCGGATACGATACCCATAATGTAGTTATCATAATTTTGAGCGGCGGCCATCTTGGATTTCAAAAATGATCACAAAATCGTTCTGTGCACTCTCAATAACCTCGAATACGATACCCATATTTTTATGATCATAATCTTGCACGGCGGCCATCTCGGATTTAAAAATGATCCCAAAATATTTTCTGCACCCTCGAGAACCTCGGACACGATATCCATATTGCTGAAAACATTATTGTTTGCGGAAGTTCTCTTGGATTTCAAAAATGATCACAGAATTGTTCTCTGCACCCTCGAGAACCTCGGACACGATATCCATATTGCTAAAATCATAATTTTGTGCGGCGGCCATCTTGGATTTGAAAAATGATTACCAAATCGTTCTCTGCACCCTTGAGAATCTAGGCCACGATATCCATATTGCTGAAATCATAATTTTGTGCGGCGGCCATCTTGGATTTCAAAAATGATCACAAAATCGTTCTGTGCTCTCTGAATAACCTCGGATACGATACCCATATTTTTATGATCATAATCTTGCACGGCAGCCATCTCGGAATTAAAAATGATCCCAAAATTTGTTTGCGGTAGTTCTCTTGGATTTAAAAAATGATCACAGAATTGTTCTCTGCACCCTCGAGAACCTCGTCACGATATCCATATTGCAAAAATCATAATTTTTTGCGGCGGACATCTTGGATTTGAAAAATGATCACCAAATCGTTCTCTGCACCCTCGAGAATCTCGGACACGATATCCATATTGCTGAAATCATAAATTTGTGCGGCGGCCATCTTGGATTTGAAAAATGATCACAAAATCGTTCTCTGCACCCTCGAGAATCTCGGATACGATACCCATAATGTAGTTATTATAGTTTTGAGCGGCGGCAATCTTGGATTTGAAAAATGATCACAAAATCGTTCTCTGCACCCTCGAAAACCTCGAATACGATACCCATAATCTAGTTATCATACTTTTGAGCGGCGGCCATCTCGGATTTAAAAATGATCCCAAAATTGTTTTCTGCACACTCGAGAACCTCGGACACGATATCCATATTGCAGAAATCATAATTTTGTGCGGTGACCATCTTGGTTTTGAAAAATGATCACAAAATCGTTCTCAGCACCCTCGAGAACCTCGGATACGATACCCATAATGTAGTTATCATACTTTTGAGCGGCGGCCATCTCGGATTTAAAAATGAGCCCAAAATTGTTTTCTGCACACTCGAAAACCTCGGACACGATATCCATATTGCTGAAAACATAATTGTTTTCGGCAGCCCTCTTGGATTTCAAAAATGATCACAGAATTTTTCTCTGCACCCTCGAGAACCTCGGACACGATATCCATATTGCTAAAATCATAATTTTGTGCGGCGGCCATCTTGGATTTGAAAAATGATCACCAAATCGTTCTCTGCACCCTGGAGAACCTCGGGTACGATATCCATATTGCTGAAATAATAATTTTGTGCGGCGGCCATCTTGGATTTGAAAAATGATCACAAAATCGTTCTCAGCACCCTCGAGAACCTCGGATACGATACCCATAATGTAGTTATCATACTTTTGAGCGGCGGCCATCTTGGATTTAAAAACTGATCACAGAATCGTTCTCTGCACCCTCGAAAACCTCGGACACGATATCCATATTGCAGAAATCATAATTTTGTGCGGCGACCATCTTGGTTTTGAAAAATGATCACAAAATCGTTCTCAGCACCCTCGAGAACCTCGGATACGATACCCATAATGTAGTTATCATACTTTTGACCGGCGGCCATATTGGATTTGATAAATGATCACAAAATTGTTCTCTGCACCCTCGAGAACCTCGGATACGATAACCATAATGTAGTTATCATAATTTTAAGCGGCGGCCTTCTCGGATTTAAAACTGATCCCAAAATTGTTTTCTGCACCCTCGAGAACCTCGGACACGATATCCGTATTACTGAAATCATAATTTTCTGCGGCGGCCATCTTGGATTTCAAAAATGATCACAAAATCGTTCTGTGCACTCTCAATAACCTCGAATACGATACCCATATTTTTATGATCATAATCTTGCACGGCGGCCATCTCGGATTTAAAAATGATCCCAAAATATTTTCTGCACCCTCGAGAACCTCGGACACGATATCCATATTGCTGAAAACATTATTGTTTGCGGAAGTTCTCTTGGATTTCAAAAATGATCACAGAATTGTTCTCTGCACCCTCGAGAACCTCGGACACGATATCCATATTGCTAAAATCATAATTTTGTGCGGCGGCCATCTTGGATTTGAAAAATGATTACCAAATCGTTCTCTGCACCCTTGAGAATCTAGGCCACGATATCCATATTGCTGAAATCATAATTTTGTGCGGCGGCCATCTTGGATTTCAAAAATGATCACAAAATCGTTCTGTGCTCTCTGAATAACCTCGGATACGATACCCATATTTTTATGATCATAATCTTGCACGGCAGCCATCTCGGAATTAAAAATGATCCCAAAATTTGTTTGCGGTAGTTCTCTTGGATTTCAAAAATGATCACAGAATTGTTCTCTGCACCCTCGAGAACCTCGTCACGATATCCATATTGCAAAAATCATAATTTTTTGCGGCGGACATCTTGGATTTGAAAAATGATCACCAAATCGTTCTCTGCACCCTCGAGAATCTCGGACACGATATCCATATTGCTGAAATCATAAATTTGTGCGGCGGCCATCTTGGATTTGAAAAATGATCACAAAATCGTTCTATGCAGCCTCGAGAATCTCGGATACGATACCCATAATGTAGTTATTATAGTTTTGAGCGGCGGCAATCTTGGATTTGAAAAATGATCACAAAATCGTTCTCTGCACCCTCGAAAACCTCGAATACGATACCCATAATCTAGTTATCATACTTTTGAGCGGCGGCCATCTCGGATTTAAAAATGATCCCAAAATTGTTTTCTGCACACTCGAGGACCTCGGACACGATATCCATATTCCTGAAAACATTATTGTTTGCGGAAGTTCTCTTGGATTTGGAAAATTATCACAGAATCGTTCTCTGCACCCTCGAGAACCTCGGATACGATACCCATAATGTAGTTATCATAATTTTGAGCGGCGGCCATCTTGGATTTCAAAAATGATCACAAAATCGTTCTGTGCACTCTCAATAACCTCGAATACGATACCCATATTTTTATGATCATAATCTTGCACGGCGGCCATCTCGGATTTAAAAATGATCCCAAAATATTTTCTGCACCCTCGAGAACCTCGGACACGATATCCATATTGCTGAAAACATTATTGTTTGCGGAAGTTCTCTTGGATTTCAAAAATGATCACAGAATTGTTCTCTGCACCCTCGAGAACCTCGGACACGATATCCATATTGCTAAAATCATAATTTTGTGCGGCGGCCATCTTGGATTTGAAAAATGATTACCAAATCGTTCTCTGCACCCTTGAGAATCTAGGCCACGATATCCATATTGCTGAAATCATAATTTTGTGCGGCGGCCATCTTGGATTTCAAAAATGATCACAAAATCGTTCTGTGCTCTCTGAATAACCTCGGATACGATACCCATATTTTTATGATCATAATCTTGCACGGCAGCCATCTCGGAATTAAAAATGATCCCAAAATTTGTTTGCGGTAGTTCTCTTGGATTTCAAAAATGATCACAGAATTGTTCTCTGCACCCTCGAGAACCTCGTCACGATATCCATATTGCAAAAATCATAATTTTTTGCGGCGGACATCTTGGATTTGAAAAATGATCACCAAATCGTTCTCTGCACCCTCGAGAATCTCGGACACGATATCCATATTGCTGAAATCATAAATTTGTGCGGCGGCCATCTTGGATTTGAAAAATGATCACAAAATCGTTCTATGCAGCCTCGAGAATCTCGGATACGATACCCATAATGTAGTTATTATAGTTTTGAGCGGCGGCCATCTTGGATTTGAAAAATGATCACAAAATCGTTCTCTGCACCCTCGAAAACCTCGAATACGATACCCATAATCTAGTTATCATACTTTTGAGCGGCGGCCATCTCGGATTTAAAAATGATCCCAAAATTGTTTTCTGCACACTCGAGAACCTCGGACACGATATCCATATTGCAGAAATCATAATTTTGTGCGGTGACCATCTTGGTTTTGAAAAATGATCACAAAATCGTTCTCAGCACCCTCGAGAACCTCGGATACGATACCCATAATGTAGTTATCATACTTTTGAGCGGCGGCCATCTCGGATTTAAAAATGAGCCCAAAATTGTTTTCTGCACACTCGAAAACCTCGGACACGATATCCATATTGCTGAAAACATAATTGTTTTCGGCAGCCCTCTTGGATTTCAAAAATGATCACAGAATTTTTCTCTGCACCCTCGAGAACCTCGGACACGATATCCATATTGCTAAAATCATAATTTTGTGCGGCGGCCATCTTGGATTTGAAAAATGATCACCAAATCGTTCTCTGCACCCTGGAGAACCTCGGGTACGATATCCATATTGCTGAAATAATAATTTTGTGCGGCGGCCATCTTGGATTTGAAAAATGATCACAAAATCGTTCTCAGCACCCTCGAGAACCTCGGATACGATACCCATAATGTAGTTATCATACTTTTGAGCGGCGGCCATCTTGGATTTAAAAACTGATCACAGAATCGTTCTCTGCACCCTCGAAAACCTCGGACACGATATCCATATTGCAGAAATCATAATTTTGTGCGGCGACCATCTTGGTTTTGAAAAATGATCACAAAATCGTTCTCAGCACCCTCGAGAACCTCGGATACGATACCCATAATGTAGTTATCATACTTTTGACCGGCGGCCATATTGGATTTGATAAATGATCACAAAATTGTTCTCTGCACCCTCGAGAACCTCGGATACGATAACCATAATGTAGTTATCATAATTTTAAGCGGCGGCCTTCTCGGATTTAAAACTGATCCCAAAATTGTTTTCTGCACCCTCGAGAACCTCGGACACGATATCCGTATTACTGAAATCATAATTTTCTGCGGCGGCCATCTTGGATTTGAAAAATGATCACAAAATCGTTCTCAGCACCCTCGAGAACCTCGGATACGATACCCATAATGTAGTTATCATACTTTTGACCGGCGGCCATATTGGATTTGAAAAATGATCACAAAATTGTTCTCTGCACCCTCGAGAACCTCGGATACGATAACCATAATGTAGTTATCATAATTTTAAGCGGCGGCCTTCTCGGATTTAAAACTGATCCCAAAATTGTTTTCTGCACCCTCGAGAACCTCGGACACGATATCCGTATTACTGAAATCATAATTTTCTGCGGCGGCCATCTTGGATTTGAAAAATGATCACAAAATCGTTCTCAGCACCCTCCCGAAACTCTGATACGATACCCATAATGTAGTTATCATACTTTTGAGCCGCGGCCATCTTGGATTTGAAAAATGATCACCAAATCGGTCTCTGCACCCTCGAGAACCTCGGACACGATATCCATATTGCTAAAATCTTAATTTTTTGCGGCGGCCATCTTGGATTTGAAAAATGATCACCAAATCGGTCTCTGCACCCTCGAGAACCTCGGACACGATATCCATATTGCTAAAATCATAATTTTTTGCGGCGGCCATCTTGGATTTGAAAAATGATCACCAAATTGTTCTCTGCACCCTCGAGAACCTCGGATACGATAACCATAATGAAGTTATCATCATTTTAAGCGGCGGCCTTCTCGGATTTAAAACTGATCCCAAAATTGTTTTCTGCACCCTCGAGAACCTCGGACACGATATCCATATTGCTGAAATCTTAATTTTCTGCGGCGGCCATCTTAGATTTGAAAAATGATCACAAAATCGTTCTCAGCACCCTCCAGAACCTCTGATACGATACCCATAATGTAGTTATCATACTTTTGAGCCACGGCCATCTTGGATTTGAAAAATGATCACAAAATCGTTCTCTGTACCCTCGAGAACCTCGGATACGATACCCATACTGTAGTTATCATAATTTTAAGCGGCGGCCATGCTTGATTTGAAAATCATCAGAAAATCGTTCTCTGCTCCCTCGAGAAACTCGGACACGATATCCATATTGCTAAAATCATAATTTTGTGCGGCGGCCATCTTGGATTTGAAAAATGATCACCAAATCGGTCTCTGCACTCTCGAGAACCTCGGACACGATATCCATATTGCTAAAATCATAATTTTTTGCGGCGGCCATCTTGGATTTGAAAAATGAGCACAGAATTTTTCTCTGCACCCTCGAGAACCTCGGACACAATATCCATATTGCTTAAGTCATAATTTTGTGCGGCGGCCTACTTGGATTTGAAAAATGATCACCAAATCGTTTTCAGCACCCTCGAGAACCTCGGATACGATACCCATAATGTAGTTATCATACTTTTGAGCGGCGGCCATCATGGATTTAAAAAATTATCACAAAATCATTCTGTGCACTCTCGAGAACCACGGATACGATACCCATATTGCTGAAAACATTATTGTTTTCGGCAGCCCTCTTGGATTTCAAAAATGATCACAGAATTTTTCTCTGCACCCTCGAGAACCTCGGACACGATATCCATATTGCTAAAATCATAATTTTGTGCGGCGGCCAACTTGAATTTGAAAAATGATCACCAAATCGTTCTCAGCAACCTCGAGAACCTCGGACACGATACCCATAATGTAGTTATCATACTTTTGAGCGGCGGTCATCTTGGATTTGAAAACTGATCACAATATCGTTCTCTGCACCCTCAAAAACCTCGAATACGATACCCATAATCTAGTTATCATACTTTTGAGCGGCGGCCATCTCGGATTTAAAAATGATCCCAAAATTGTTTTCTGCACACTCGAGAACCTCGGACACGATATCCATATTGCTGAAAACATAATTGTTTGCGGCAGCCCTCTTGGATTTCAAAAATGATCACAGAATTTTTCTCTGCACCCTCGAGAACCTCGGACACGATATCCATATTGCTAAAATCATAATTTTGTGCGGCGGCCATCTTGGATTTGAAAAATGATCACCAAATCGTTCTCTGCACCCTCGAGAACCTCGGGTACGATATCCATATTGCTGAAATCATAATTTTGTGCGGCGGCCATCTTGGATTTGAAAAATGATCACAAAATCGTTCTCAGCACCCTCGAGAACCTCGGATACGATACCCATAATGTAGTTATCATACTTTTGAGCGGCGGCCATCTTGGATTTAAAAACTGATCACAGAATCGTTCTCTGCACCCTCGAGAACCTCGGACACGATATCCATATTGCAGAAATCATAATTTTGTGCGGCGACCATCTTGGTTTTGAAAAATGATCACAAAATCGTTCTCAGCACCCTCGAGAACCTCGGATACGATACCCATAATGTAGTTTTCATACTTTTGACCGGCGGCCATATTGGATTTGAAAAATGATCACAAAATTGTTCTCTGCACCCTCGAGAACCTCGGATACGATAACCATAATGTAGTTATCATAATTTTAAGCGGCGGCCTTCTCGGATTTAAAACTGATCCCAAAATTGTTTTCTGCACCCTCGAGAACTTCGGACACGATATTCATATTGCTGAAATCATAATTTTCTGCGGCGGCCATCTTGGATTTGAAAAATGAACACAAAATCGTTCTCAGCACCCTCCAGAACCTCTGATACGATATCCATAATGTAGTTATCATACTTTTGAGCCGCGGCCATCTTGGATTTGAAAAATGATCACAAAATCGTTCTCTGTACCCTCGAGAACCTCGGATACGATACCCATACTGTAGTTATCATAATTTTGAGCGGCGGCCATCCTTGATTTGAAAAATCATCAGAAAATCGTTCTCTGCTCCCTCGAGAAACTCGGACACGATATCCATATTGCTGAAAACATAATTGTTTGCGGCAGCCCTCTTGAATTTCAAAAATAATCACAGAATTGTGCTCTGCACCCTCGAGAACCTCGGCCACGATATCCATATTGCTAAAATCATAATTTTGTGCGGCGGCCATCTTGGATATGAAAAATGATCAACAAATCGGTCTCTGCACCCTCGAGAACCTCGGATACGATACCCATAATGTAGTTATCATAGTTTTGAGCGGCGGCAATCTTGGATTTGAAAAATTATCACCAAATCGTTCTCTGCACCCTTGAGAATCTTGGCCACGATATCCATATTGCTGAAATCATAATTTTGTGCGGCGGCCATCTTGGATTTGAAAAATGATCACAAAATCATTCTCAGCACCCTCGAGAAGCTCTGACACAATACCCATAATGTAGTTATCATACTTTTGAGCCGCGGCCATCTTGGATTTGAAAAATGATCACAAAATCATTCTCTGCACTCTCGAGAACATAGGATACGATACCTATATTTTTGTGATCATAATCTTGCACGGCGGCCATCTCGGATTTGAAATTTATCCCAAAATTATTTTCTGCACACTCGAGGACCTCGGACACGATATCCATATTCCTGAAAACATTATTGTTTGCGGAAGTTCTCTTGGATTTGGAAAATTATCACAGAATCGTTCTCTGCACCCTCGAGAACCTCGGATACGATACCCATAATGTAGTTATCATAATTTTGAGCGGCGGCCATCTTGGATTTCAAAAATGATCACAAAATCGTTCTGTGCACTCTCAATAACCTCGAATACGATACCCATATTTTTATGATCATAATCTTGCACGGCGGCCATCTCGGATTTAAAAATGATCCCAAAATATTTTCTGCACCCTCGAGAACCTCGGACACGATATCCATATTGCTGAAAACATTATTGTTTGCGGAAGTTCTCTTGGATTTCAAAAATGATCACAGAATTGTTCTCTGCACCCTCGAGAACCTCGGACACGATATCCATATTGCTAAAATCATAATTTTGTGCGGCGGCCATCTTGGATTTGAAAAATGATTACCAAATCGTTCTCTGCACCCTTGAGAATCTAGGCCACGATATCCATATTGCTGAAATCATAATTTTGTGCGGCGGCCATCTTGGATTTCAAAAATGATCACAAAATCGTTCTGTGCTCTCTGAATAACCTCGGATACGATACCCATATTTTTATGATCATAATCTTGCACGGCAGCCATCTCGGAATTAAAAATGATCCCAAAATTTGTTTGCGGTAGTTCTCTTGGATTTCAAAAATGATCACAGAATTGTTCTCTGCACCCTCGAGAACCTCGTCACGATATCCATATTGCAAAAATCATAATTTTTTGCGGCGGACATCTTGGATTTGAAAAATGATCACCAAATCGTTCTCTGCACCCTCGAGAATCTCGGACACGATATCCATATTGCTGAAATCATAAATTTGTGCGGCGGCCATCTTGGATTTGAAAAATGATCACAAAATCGTTCTATCCAGCCTCGAGAATCTCGGATACGATACCCATAATGTAGTTATTATAGTTTTGAGCGGCGGCAATCTTGGATTTGAAAAATGATCACAAAATCGTTCTCTGCACCCTCGAAAACCTCGAATACGATACCCATAATCTAGTTATCATACTTTTGAGCGGCGGCCATCTCGGATTTAAAAATGATCCCAAAATTGTTTTCTGCACACTCGAGAACCTCGGACACGATATCCATATTGCAGAAATCATAATTTTGTGCGGTGACCATCTTGGTTTTGAAAAATGATCACAAAATCGTTCTCAGCACCCTCGAGAACCTCGGATACGATACCCATAATGTAGTTATCATACTTTTGAGCGGCGGCCATCTCGGATTTAAAAATGAGCCCAAAATTGTTTTCTGCACACTCGAAAACCTCGGACACGATATCCATATTGCTGAAAACATAATTGTTTTCGGCAGCCCTCTTGGATTTCAAAAATGATCACAGAATTTTTCTCTGCACCCACGAGAACCTCGGACACGATATCCATATTGCTAAAATCATAATTTTGTGCGGCGGCCATCTTGGATTTGAAAAATGATCACCAAATCGTTCTCTGCACCCTGGAGAACCTCGGGTACGATATCCATATTGCTGAAATCATAATTTTGTGCGGCGGCCATCTTGGATTTGAAAAATGATCACAAAATCGTTCTCAGCACCCTCGAGAACCTCGGATACGATACCCATAATGTAGTTATCATACTTTTGAGCGGCGGCCATCTTGGATTTAAAAACTGATCACAGAATCGTTCTCTGCACCCTCGAGAACCTCGGACACGATATCCATATTGCAGAAATCATAATTTTGTGCGGCGACCATCTTGGTTTTGAAAAATGATCACAAAATCGTTCTCAGCACCCTCGAGAACCTCGGATACGATACCCATAATGTAGTTATCATACTTTTGACCGGCGGCCATATTGGATTTGAAAAATGATCACAAAATTGTTCTCTGCACCCTCGAGAACCTCGGATACGATAACCATAATGTAGTTATCATAATTTTAAGCGGCGGCCTTCTCGGATTTAAAACTGATCCCAAAATTGTTTTCTGCACCCTCGAGAACCTCGGACACGATAACCGTATTACTGAAATCATAATTTTCTGCGGCGGCCATCTTGGATTTGAAAAATGATCACAAAATCGTTCTCAGCACCCTCCCGAACCTCTGATACGATACCCATACTGTAGTTATCATAATTTTGAGCGGCGGCCGTCCTTGATTTGAAAAGTCATCAGAAAATCTTTCTCTGCTCCCTCGAGAAACTCGGACCCGATATCCATATTGCTGAAAACATAATTGTTTGCGGCAGCCCTCTTGAATTTCAAAAATAATCACAGAATTGTGCTCTGTACCCTCGAGAACCTCGGCCACGATATCCATATTGCTTAATTCATAATTTTGTGCGGCGGCCTACTTGGATTTGAAAAATGATCACCAAATCGTTTTCAGCACCCTCCCGAACCTCTGATACGATACCCATAATGTAGTTATCATACTTTTGAGCCGCGGCCATCTTTGATTTGAAAAATGATCACCAAATCGGTCTCTGCACCCTCGAGAACCTCGGACACGATATCCATATTGCTAAAATCATAATTTTTTGCGGCGGCCATCTTGGATTTGAAAAATGATCACCAAATCGGTCTCTGCACCCTCGAGAACCTCGGACACGATATCCATATTGCAGAAATCATAATTTTGTGCGGCGACCATCTTGGTTTTGAAAAATGATCACAAAATCGTTCTCAGCACCCTCGAGAACCTCGGATACGATACCCATAATGTAGTTATCATACTTTTGACCGGCGGCCATATTGGATTTGAAAAATGATCACAAAATTGTTCTCTGCACCCTCGAGAACCTCGGATACGATAACCATAATGTAGTTATCATAATTTTAAGCGGCGGCCTTCTCGGATTTAAAACTGATCCCAAAAGTGTTTTCTGCACCCTCGAGAACCTCGGACACGATACCCGTATTACTGAAATCATAATTTTCTGCGGCGGCCATCTTGGATTTGAAAAATGATCACAAAATCGTTCTCAGCACCCTCCCGAACCTCTGATACGATACCCATAATGTAGTTATCATACTTTTGAGCCGCGGCCATCTTGGATTTGAAAAATGATCACCAAATCGGTCTCTGCACCCTCGAGAACCTCGGACACGATATCCATATTGCTAAAATCATAATTTTTTGCGGCGGCCATCTTGGATTTGAAAAATGATCACCAAATCGGTCTCTGCACCCTCGAGAACCTCGGACACGATATCCATATTGCTAAAATCATAATTTTTTGCGGCGGCCATCTTGGATTTGAAAAATGATCACCAAATTGTTCTCTGCACCCTCGAGAACCTCGGATACGATAACCATAATGAAGTTATCATCATTTTAAGCGGCGGCCTTCTCGGATTTAAAACTGATCCCAAAATTGTTTTCTGCACCCTCGAGAACCTCGGACACGATATCCATATTGCTGAAATCTTAATTTTCTGCGGCGGCCTACTTGGATTTGAAAAATGATCACCAAATCGTTTTCAGCACCCTCGAGAACCTCGGATACGATACCCATAATGTAGTTATCATACTTTTGAGCGGCGGCCATCATGGATTTAAAAAATTATCACAAAATCGTTCTGTGCACTCTCGAGAACCACGGATACGATACCCATAATGTAGCTATCATACTTTTGAGCGGCGGCCATCTCGGATTTCAAAATGATCCCAAACACGTTCTTAGCACCTTCGAGAAACTCGGATACGATACCCATAATGTAGTTATCATACTTTTGAGCGGCGGTCATCTTGGATTCGAAAACTGATCACAAAATCATTGTCAGCACCCTCGAGAACCTCGGATACTTTTGAGCCGCGGCTATCTTGGATTTGAAAAATGATCACAAAATCGTTCTCTGCACCCTCGAGAACCTCGGACACGATATCCATATTGCTAAAATCATAATTTTTTGCGGCGGCCATCTTGGATTTGAAAAATGATCACAGAATTTTTCTCTGCACCCTCGAGAACCTCGGACACGATATCCATATTGCTAAAATCATAATTTTGTGCGGCGGCCTACTTGGATTTGAAAAATGATCACCAAATCGTTTTCAGCACCCTCGAGAACCTCGGATACGATACCCATAATGTAGTTATCATACTTTTGAGCGGCAGCCATCATGGATTTAAAAAATTATCACAAAATCGTTCTGTGCACTCTCGAGAACCACGGATACGATACCCATAATGTAGCTATCATACTTTTGAGCGGCGGCTATCTCGGATTTCAAAATGATCCCAAACACGTTCTTAGCACCCTCGAGAAACTCGGATACGATACCCATAATGTAGTTATCATACTTTTGAGCGGCGGTCATCTTGGATTTGAAAACTGATCACAAAATCATTCTCAGCACCCTCGAGAACCTCGGATACTTTTGAGCCGCGGCTATCTTGGATTTGAAAAATGATCACAAAATCGTTCTCTGCACACTCGAGAACCTCGGACACAATATCCATATTGCTGAAAACATAATTGTTTTCTGCACACTCGAGATCCTTGGCCACGATATCCATATTGCTGAAAACATAATTGTTTGCGGCAGCCCTCTTGGATTTCAAAAATGATCACAGAATTTTTCTCTGCACCCTCGACAACCTCGGACACGATACCCATAATGTAGTTATCATAATTTTAAGCGGCGGCCATCTTGGATTTCAAAAATGATCACAAAATCGTTCTGTGCACTCTCGAGAACCTAGGATACGATACCCATATTTTTGTGATCATAATCTTGTACGGCGGCCATCTCGGATTTAAAAATGATCCCAAAATTATTTTCTGCACACTCGAGAACCTCGGACACGATATCTATATTCCTGAAAACATTATTGTTTGCGGCAGTTCTCTTGGATTTTAAAAATGATCACCAAATCGGTCTCTACACCCTCGAGAACCTCGGACACGATATCCATATTGCTAAAATCATAATTTTTTGCGGCGGCCATCTTGGATTTGAAAAATGATCACAGAATTTTTCTCTGCACCCTCGAGAACCTCGGACACGATATCCATATTGCTAAAATCATAATTTTGTGCGGCGGCCTACTTGGATTTGAAAAATGATCACCAAATCGTTTTCAGCACCCTCGAGAACCTCGGATACGATACCCATAATGTAGTTATCATAATTTTGAGCGGCGGCCATCTTGGATTTCAAAAATGATCACAAAGTCGTTCTGTGCACTCTCGAGAACCTAGGATACGATACCCATATTTTTGTGATCATAATCTTGTACGGCGGCCATCTCGGATTTAAAAATGATCCCAAAATTATTTTCTGCACACTCGAGAACCTCGGACACGATATCTATATTTCTGAAAACATTTTTGTTTGCGGCAGTTCTCTTGGATTTTAAAAATGATCACAGAATCGTTCTCTGCACCCTCGAGAACCTCGGGTACGATATCCATTATGTAGTTATCATACTTTTGAGCAGCGGCCATCTTCGATTTGAAAAATGATCACAAAATCGTTCTCTGCACCCTCGAGCACCTCGGATACGATACCCATAATGTAGTTATCATAATTTTAAGCGGCGGCCATCTTGGATTTCAAAAATGATCACAAAATCGTTCTGTGCACTCTCGAGAACCTAGGATACGATACCCATATTTTTGTGATCATAATCTTGTACGGCGGCCATCTCGGATTTAAAAATGATCCCAAAATTATTTTCTGCACACTCTAGAACCTCGGACACGATATCTATATTCCTGAAAACATTATTGTTTGCGGCAGTTCTCTTGGATTATAAAAATGATCACCAAATCGGTCTCTGCACCCTCGAGAACGTCGGACACGATATCCATATTGCTAAAATCATAATTTTTTGCGGCGGCCATCTTGGATTTGAAAAATGATCACAGAATTTTTCTCTGCACCCTCGAGAACCTCGGACACGATATCCATATTGCTAAAGTCATAATTTTGTGCGGCGGCCATCTTGGATTTGAAAAATGATCACCAAATTGTTCTCTGCACCCTCGAGAACCTCGGATACGATAACCATAATGTAGTTATCATAATTTTAAGCGGCGGCCTTCTCGGATTTAAAACTGATCCCAAAATTGTTTTCTGCACCCTCGAGAACCTCGGACACGATATCCATATTGCTGAAATCATAATTTTCTGCGGCGGCCATCTTGGATTTGAAAAATGATCACAAAATCGTTCTCAGCACCCTCCAGAACCTCTGATACGATACCCATAATGTAGTTATCATACTTTTGAGCCGCGGCCATCTTGGATTTGAAAAATAATCACAAAATCGTTCTCTGTACCCTCGAGAACCTCGGATACGATACCCATACTGTAGTTATCATAATTTTGAGCGGCGGCCATCCTTGATTTGAAAAATCATCAGAAAATCGTTCTCTGCTCCCTCGAGAAACTCGGACACGATATCCATATTGCTGAAAACATAATTGTTTGCGGCAGCCCTCTTGAATTTCAAAAATAATCACAGAATTGTGCTCTACACCCTCGAGAACCTCGGCCACGATATTCATATTGCTAAAATCATAATTTTGTGCAGCGGCCATCTTGGATTTGAAAAATGATCACCAAATCGGTCTCTGCACCCTCGAGAACCTCGGACACGATATCCATATTGCTAAAATCATAATTTTTTGCGGCGGCCATCTTGGATTTGAAAAATGATCACAGAATTTTTCTCTGCACCCTCGAGAACCTCGGACACGATATCCATATTGCAGAAATCATAATTTTGTGCGGCGACCATCTTGGATTTGAAAAATGATCACAAAATCGTTCTCAGCACCCTCCAGAACCTCTGATACGATACCCATAATGTAGTTATCATACTTTTGAGCCGCGGCCATCTTGGATTTGAAAAATAATCACAAAATCGTTCTCTGTACCCTCGAGAACCTCGGATACGATACCCATACTGTAGTTATCATAATTTTGAGAGGCGGCCATCCTTGATTTGAAAAATCATCAGAAAATCGTTCACTGCTCCCTCGAGAAACTCGGACACGATATCTATATTCCTGAAAACATTATTGTTTGCGGCAGTTCTCTTGGATTTGAAAAATGATCACAGAATTTTTCTCTGCACCCTCGAGAACCTCGGACACGATATCCATATTGCAGAAATCATAATTTTGTGCGGCGACCATCTTGGATTTGAAAAATGATCACAAAATCGTTCTCAGCACCCTCAAAAACCTCGGATACGATACCCATAATGAAGCTATCATACTTTTGACCGGCGGCCATATTGGATTTGAAAAATGATCACAAAATTGTGCTCTGCACCCTCGAGAACCTCGGATACGATAACCATAATGTAGTTATCATAATTTTAAGCGGCGGCCTTCTCGGATTTAAAACTGATCCCAAAATTGTTTTCTGCACCGTCGAGAACCTCGGACACGATATCCATATTGCTGAAATCATAATTTTCTGCGGCGGCCATCTTGGATTTGAAAAATGATCACAAAATCGTTCTCAGCACCCTCCAGAACCTCTGATACGATACCCATAATGTAGTTATCATACTTTTGAGCCGCGGCCATCTTGGATTTGAAAAATGATCACAAAATCGTTCTCTGTACCCTCGAGAACCTCGGATACGATACCCATACTGTAGTTATCATAATTTTGAGCGGCGGCCATCCTTGATTTGAAAAATCATCAGAAAATCGTTCTCTGCTCCCTCGAGAAACTCGGACACGATATCCATATTGCTAAAATCATAATTTTGTGCGGCGGCCATCTTGGATTTGAAAAATGATCACCAAATCGGTCTCTGCACTCTCGAGAACCTCGGACACGATATCCATATTGCTAAAATCATAATTTTTTGCGGCGGCCATCTTGGATTTGAAAAATGATCACAGAATTTTTCTCTGCACCCTCGAGAACCTCGGACACGATATCCATATTGCTAAAATCATAATTTTGTGCGGCGGCCTACTTGGATTTGAAAAATGATCACCAAATCGTTTTCAGCACCCTCGAGAACCTCGGATACGATACCCATAATGTAGCTATCATAATTTTAAGCGGCGGCCATCTTGGATTTCAAAAATGATCACAAAATCGTTCTGTGCACTCTCGAGAACCTAGGATACGATACCCATATTTTTCTGATCATAATCTTGTACGGCGGCCATCTCTGATTTAAAAATGATCCCAAAATTATTTTCTGCACACTCGAGAACCTCGGACACGATATCTATATTCCTGAAAACATTATTGTTTGCGGCAGTTCTCTTGGATTTTAAAAATGATCACAGAATCGTTCTCTGCACCCTCGAGAAACTCGGGTACGATATCCATTATGTAGTTATCATACTTTTGAGCAGCGGCCATCTTCGATTTGAAAAATGATCACAAAATCGTTCTCTGCACCCTCGAGCACCTCGGATACGATACCCATAATGTAGTTATCATAATTTTAAGCGGCGGCCATCTTGGATTTCAAAAATGATCACAAAATCGTTCTGTGCACTCTCGAGAACCTAGGATACGATACCCATATTTTTGTGATCATAATCTTGAACGGCGGCCATCTCGGATTTAAAAATGATCCCAAAATTATTTTCTGCACACTCGAGAACCTCGGACACGATATCTATATTCCTGAAAACATTATTGTTTGCGGCAGTTCTCTTGGATTTTAAAAATGATCACAGAATCGTTCTCTGCACCCTCGAGAACCTCGGGTACGATATCCATTATGTAGTTATCATACTTTTGAGTGACGGCCATCATGTATTTAAAAAATTATCACAAAATCGTTCTGTGTACTCTCGAGAACCACGGATACGATACCCATAATGTAGCTATCATACTTTTGAGCGGCGGCCATCTCGGATTTCAAAATGATACCAAACACGTTCTTAGCACCCTCGAGAAACTCGGATACGATACCCATAATGTAGTAATCATACTTTTGAGCGGCGGTCATCTTGGATTTGAAAACTGATCACAAAATCATTCTCACCACCCTCGAGAACCTCGTATACTTTTGAGCCGCGGCTATCTTGGATTTGAAAAATGATCACAAAATCGTTCTCTGCACCCTCGAGAACCTCGGACACGATATCCATATTGCTAAAATCATAATTTTTTGCGGCGGCCATCTTGGATTTGAAAAATGATCACAGAATTTTTTTCTGCACCCTCGAGAACCTCAGACACGATATCCATATTGCTAAAATCATAATTTTGTGCGGCGGCCTACTTGGATTTGAAAAATGATCACCAAATCGTTTTCAGCACCCTCGAGAACCTCGGATACGATACCCATAATGTAGTTATCATACTTTTGAGCGGCGGCCATCATGGATTTAAAAAATTATCACAAAATCGTTCTGTGCACTCTCGAGAACCACGGATACGATACCCATAATGTAGCTATCATACTTTTGAGCGGCGGCCATCTCGGATTTCAAAATGATCCCAAACACGTTCTTAGCACCCTCGAGAAACTCGGATACGATACCCATAATGTAGTTATCATACTTTTGAGCGGCGGTCATCTTGGATTTGAAAACTGATCACAAAATCATTCTCAGCACCCTCGAGAACCTCGGATACTTTTGAGCCGCGGCTATCTTTGATTTGAAAAATGATCACAAAATCGTTCTCTGCACCCTCGAAAACCTCGAATACAATACCCATAATCTAGTTATCATACTTTTGAGCGGCGGCCATCTCGGATTTAAAAATGAGCCCAAAATTATTTTCTGCACATTCGAGAACCTCGGACACAATATCCATATTGCTGAAAACATAATTGTTTTCGGCAGCCCTCTTGTATTTCAAAAATGATCACAGAATTTTTCTCTGCACCCTCGAGAACCTCGGCCACGATATCCATACTGCTAAAATCATAATTTTGTGCGGCGGCCATCTTGGATATGAAAAATGATCACAAAAACGTTCTTAGCACCCTCGAGAAACTCGGATACGATACCCATAATGTAGTCATCACACTTTTGATCGGCGGTCATCTTGGATTTGAAAACTGATCACAAAATCGTTCTCAGCACCCTCGAGAACCTCGGATACGATACCCATAATGTAGTTATCATACTTTTGAGCGGCGGCCATCTTGGATTTCAAAAATGATCACAAAATCGTTCTGTGCACTCTCGAGAACCTAGGATACGATACCCATATTTTTGTGATCATAATCTTGTACGGCGGCCATCTCGGATTTAAAAATGATCCCAAAATTATTTTCTGCACACTCGAGAACCTCGGACACGATATCTATATTCCTGAAAACATTATTGTTTGCGGCAGTTCTGTTGGATTTTAAAAATGATCACAGAATCGTTCTCTGCACCCTCGAGAACCTCGGGTACGATATCCATTATGTAGTTATCATACTTTTGAGCGGCGGCCATCTTCGATTTGAAAAATGATCACAAAATCGTTCTCTGCACCCTCGAGCACCTCGGATACGATACCCATAATGTAGTTATCATAATTTTAAGCGGCGGCCATCTTGGATTTCAAAAATGATCACAAAATCGTTCTGTGCACTCTCGAGAACCTAGGATACGATACCCATATTTTTGTGATCATAATCTTGTACGGCGGCCATCTCGGATTTAAAAATGATCCCAAAATTATTTTCTGCACACTCGAGAACCTCGGACACGATATCTATATTCCTGAAAACATTATTGTTTGCGGCAGTTCTCTTGGATTTTAAAAATGATCACAGAATCGTTCTCTGCACCCTCGAGAACCTCGGGTACGATATCCATTATGTAGTTATCATACTTTTGAGCGACGGCCATCATGTATTTAAAAAATTATCACAAAATCGTTCTGTGCACTCTCGAGAACCACGGATACGATACCCATAATGTAGCTATCATACTTTTGAGCGGCGGCCATCTAGGATTTCAAAATGATCCCAAACACGTTCTTAGCACCCTCGAGAAACTCGGATACGATACCCATAATGTAGTAATCATACTTTTGAGCGGCGGTCATCTTGGATTTGAAAACTGATCACAAAATCATTCTCAGCACCCTCGAGAACCTCGTATACTTTTGAGCCGCGGCTATCTTGGATTTGAAAAATGATCACAAAATCGTTCTCTGCACCCTCGAGAACCTCGGACACGATATCCATATTGCTGAAATCATAATTTTCTGCGGCGGCCATCTTGGATTTGAAAAATGATCACAAAATCGTTCTCAGCACCCTCCAGAACCTCTGATACGATACCCATAATGTAGTTATCATACTTTTGAGCCGCGGCCATCTTGGATTTGAAAAATGATCACAAAATCGTTCTCTGTACCCTCGAGAACCTCGGATACGATACCCATACTGTAGTTATCATAATTTTGAGCGGCGGCCATCCTTGATTTGAAAAATCATCAGAAAATCGTTCTCTGCTCCCTCGAGAAACTCGGACACGATATCCATATTCCTAAAATCATAATTTTGTGCGGCGGCCATCTTGGATTTGAAAAATGATCACCAAATCGGTCTCTGCACTCTCGAGAACCTCGGACACGATATCCATATTGCTAAAATCATAATTTTTTGCGGCGGCCATCTTGGATTTGAAAAATGATCACAGAATTTTTCTCTGCACCCTCGAGAACCTCGGACACGATATCCATATTGCTAAAATCATAATTTTGTGCGGCGGCCTGCTTGGATTTGAAAAATGATCACCAAATCGTTTTCAGCACCCTCGAGAACCTCGGATACGATACCCATAATGTAGCTATCATAATTTTAAGCGGCGGCCATCTTGGATTTCAAAAATGATCACAAAATCGTTCTGTGCACTCTCGAGAACCTAGGATACGATACCCATATTTTTCTGATCATAATCTTGTACGGCGGCCATCTCTGATTTAAAAATGATCCCAAAATTATTTTCTGCACACTCGAGAACCTCGGACACGATATCTATATTCCTGAAAACATTATTGTTTGCGGCAGTTCTCTTGGATTTTAAAAATGATCACAGAATCGTTCTCTGCACCCTCGAGAAACTCGGGTACGATATCCATTATGTAGTTATCATACTTTTGAGCGGCGGCCATCTTCGATTTGAAAAATGATCACAAAATCGTTCTCTGCACCCTCGAGCACCTCGGATACGATACCCATAATGTAGTTATCATAATTTTAAGCGGCGGCCATCTTGGATTTCAAAAATGATCACAAAATCGTTCTGTGCACTCTCGAGAACCTAGGATACGATACCCATATTTTTGTGATCATAATCTTGAACGGCGGCCATCTCGGATTTAAAAATGATCCCAAAATTATTTTCTGCACACTCGAGAACCTCGGACACGATATCATTATTCCTGAAAACATTATTGTTTGCGGCAGTTCTCTTGGATTTTAAAAATGATCACAGAATCGTTCTCTGCACCCTCGAGAACCTCGGGTACGATATCCATTATGTAGTTATCATACTTTTGAGCGACTGCCATCATATATTTAAAAAATTATCACAAAATCGTTCTGTGCACTCTCGAGAACCACGGATACGATACCCATAATGTAGCTATCATACTTTTGAGCGGCGGCCATCTCGGATTTCAAAATGATCCCAAACACGTTCTTAGCACCCTCGAGAAACTCGGATACGATACCCATAATGTAGTAATCATACTTTTGAGCGGCGGTCATCTTGGATTTGAAAACTGATCACAAAATCATTCTCAGCACCCTCGAGAACCTCGGATACTTTTGAGCCGCGGCTATCTTGGATTTGAAAAATGATCACAAAATCGTTCTCTGCACCCTCGAAAACCTCGAATACAATACCCATAATCTAGTTATCATACTTTTGAGCGGCGGCCATCTCGGATTTAAAAATGAGCCCAAAATTATTTTCTGCACATTCGAGAACCTCGGACACAATATCCATATTGCTGAAAACATAATTGTTTTCGGCAGCCCTCTTGTATTTCAAAAATGATCACAGAATTTTTCTCTGCACCCTCGAGAACCTCGGCCACGATATCCATATTGCTAAAATCATAATTTTGTGCGGCGGCCATCTTGGATATGAAAAATGATCACAAAAACGTTCTTAGCACCCTCGAGAACCTCGGATACGATACCCATAATGTAGTTATCATACTTTTGAGCGGCGGCCATCTTGGATTTCAAAAATGATCACAAAATCGTTCTGTGCACTCTCGAGAACCTAGGATACGATACCCATATTTTTGTGATCATAATCTTGTACGGCGGCCATCTCGGATTTAAAAATGATCCCAAAATTATTTTCTGCACCCTCGAGAACCTCGGACACGATATCTATATTCCTGAAAACATTATTGTTTGCGGCAGTTCTGTTGGATTTTAAAAATGATCACAGAATCGTTCTCTGCACCCTCGAGAACCTCGGGTACGATATCCATTATGTAGTTATCATACTTTTGAGCGGCGGCCATCTTCGATTTGAAAAATGATCACAAAATCGTTCTCTGCACCCTCGAGCACCTCGGATACGATACCCATAATGTAGTTATCATAATTTTAAGCGGCGGCCATCTTGGATTTCAAAAATGATCACAAAATCGTTCTGTGCACTCTCGAGAACCTAGGATACGATACCCATATTTTTGTGATCATAATCTTGTACGGCGGCCATCTCGGATTTAAAAATGATCCCAAAATTATTTTCTGCACACTCGAGAACCTCGGACACGATATCTATATTCCTGAAAACATCATTGTTTGCGGCAGTTCTCTTGGATTTTAAAAATGATCACAGAATCGTTCTCTGCACCCTCGAGAACCTCGGGTACGATATCCATTATGTAGTTATCATACTTTTGAGCGGCGGCCATCTTGGATTTGAAAAATGATCACAAAATCGTTCTCTGTACCCTCGAGAACCTCGGATACGATACCCATACTGTAGTTATCATAATTTTGAGCGGCGGCCATCCTTGATTTGAAAAATCATCAGAAAATCGTTCTCTGCTCCCTCGAGAAACTCGGACACGATATCCATATTGCTAAAATCATAATTTTGTGCGGCGGCCATCTAAGATTTGAAAAATGATCACAGAATTTTTCTCTGCACCCTCGAGAACCTCGGACACGATATTCATATTGCTAAAATCATAATTTTGTGCGGCGGCCATCTTGGATTTGAAAAATGATCACAAAATCGTTCTGTGCACTCTCAATAACCTCGGATACGATACCCATATTTTTATGATCATAATCTTGCACGGCGGCCATCTGGGATTTAAAAATGATCCCAAAATTATTTTTTGCACCCTCGAGAACCTCGGACACGATATTCATATTGCTGAAAACATTATTGTTTGCGGTAGTTCTCTTGGATTTAAAAACTGATCACAAAATCGTTCTCTGCACCCTCGAGAACCTCGGACACGATATCCATATTGCTAAAATAATAATTTTGTGCGGCGGCCATCTTGGATTTGAAAAATTATCACCAAATCGTTCTCTGCACCCTTGAGAATCTTGGCCACGATATCCATATTGCTGAAATCATAATTTTGTGCCGCGGCCATCTTGGATTTGTAAAATGATCACAAAATCATTCTCAGCACCCTCGAGAACCTCGGATACGATACCCATAATTGTGTAATCATAATTTTGTGCGGCGGCCATCTCTGATTTGAAAAATGATCCCAAAATCGTTCTGTGCACTCTCGAGAACCTAGAATACGATACCCATATTTTTGTGATCATAATCTTGTACGGCGGCCATCTCGGATTTAAAAATGATCCCAAAATTATTTTCTGCACACTCGAGAACCTCGGACACGATATCTATATTCCTGAAAACATTATTGTTTGCGGCAGTTCTCTTGGATTTTAAAAATGATCACAGAATCGTTCTCTGCACCCTCGAGAACCTCGGGTACGATATCCATTATGTAGTTATCATACTTTTGAGCGGCGGCCATCTTCGATTTGAAAAATGATCACAAAATCGTTCTCTGCACCCTCGAGCACCTCGGATACGATACCCATAATGTAGTTATCATAATTTTGAGCGGCGGCCATCTTGGATTTCAAAAATGATCACAAAATCGTTCTGTGCACTCTCAATAACCTCGGATACGATACCCATATTTTTATGATCATAATCTTGCACGGCGGCCATCTGGGATTTAAAAATGATCCCAAAATTATTTTTTGCACCCTCGAGAACCTCGGACACGATATTCATATTGCTGAAAACATTATTGTTTGCGGTAGTTCTCTTGGATTTAAAAACTGATCATAAAATCGTTCTCTGCACCCTCGAGAACCTCGGACACGATATCCATATTGCTAAAATAATAATTTTGTGCGGCGGCCATCTTGGATTTGAAAAATTATCACCAAATCGTTCTCTGCACCCTTGAGAATCTTGGCCACGATATCCATATTGCTGAAATCATAATTTTGTGCCGCGGCCATCTTGGATTTGTAAAATGATCACAAAATCATTCTCAGCACCCTCGAGAACCTCGGATACGATACCCATAATTGTGTAATCATAATTTTGTGCGGCGGCCATCTCTGATTTGAAAAATGATCCCAAAATCGTTCTGTGCACTCTCGAGAACCTAGAATACGATACCCATATTTTTGTGATCATAATCTTGTACGGCGGCCATCTCGGATTTAAAAATGATCCCAAAATTATTTTCTGCACACTCGAGAACCTCGGACACGATATCTATATTCCTGAAAACATTATTGTTTGCGGCAGTTCTCTTGGATTTTAAAAATGATCACAAAATCGTTCTCTGCACCCTCGAGAACCTCGGGTACGATATCCATTATGTAGTTATCATACTTTTGAGCGGCGGCCATCTTCGATTTGAAAAATGATCACAAAATCGTTCTCTGCACCCTCGAGCACCTCGGATACGATACCCATAATGTAGTTATCATAATTTTAAGCGGCGGCCATCTTGGATTTCTAAAATGATCACAAAATCGTTCTGTGCACTCTCGAGAACCTAGGATACGATACCCATATTTTTGTGATCATAATCTTGTACGGCGGCCATCTCGGATTTAAAAATGATCCCAAAATTATTTTCTGCACACTCGAGAACCTCGGACACGATATCTATATTCCTGAAAACATTATTGTTTGCGGCAGTTCTCTTGGATTTTAAAAATGATCACAGAATCGTTCTCTGCACCCTCGAGAACCTCGGGTACGATATCCATTATGTAGTTATCATACTTTTGAGCGGCGGCCATCTTGGATTTGAAAAATGATCACAAAATCGTTCTCTGTACCCTCGAGGACCTCGGATACGATACCCATACTGTAGTTATCATAATTTTGAGCGGCGGCCATCCTTGATTTGAAAAATCATCAGAAAATCGTTCTCTACTCCCTCGAGAAACTCGGACACGATATCCATATTGCTAAAATCATAATTTTGTGCGGCGGCCATCTTGGATTTGAAAAATTATCACTAAATCGGTCTCTGCACTCTCGAGAACCTCGGACACGATATCCATATTGCTAAAATCATAATTTTTTGCGGCGGCCATCTTGGATTTGAAAAATGATCACAGAATTTTTCTCTGCACCCTCGAGAACCTCGGACACGATATTCATATTGCTAAAATCATAATTTTGTGCGGCGGCCATCTTGGATTTAAAAAATGATCACAAAATCGTTCTCAGCACCCTCGAGAACCTCGGATACGATACCCATAATGTAGTTATCATAATTTTGAGCGGCGGCCATCTTGGATTTCAAAAATGATCACAAAATTGTTCTCTGCACCCTCGAGAACCTCGGGTACGATATCCATAATGTAGTTATCATACTTTTGAGCGGCGGCCATCTTCGATTTGAAAAATGGTCACAAAATCGTTCTCTGCATCCTCGAGAACCTCGGATACGATAACCATAATTTTGTAATCATAATTTTGTGCGGCGGCCATCTCTGATTTGAAAAATTATCACCAAATCGTTCTCTGCACCCTTGAGAATCTTGGCCACGATATCAATATTGCTGAAATCATAATTTTGTGCGGCGGCCATCTTGGATTTGAAAAATGATCACAAAATCATTCTCAGCACCCTCGAGAACATAGGATACGATGCCTTTATTTTTGTGATCATAATCTTGCACGGCGGCCATCTCGGATTTGAAATTTATCCCAAAATTATTTTCTGCACACTCGAGGACCTCGGACACGATATCCATATTCCTGAAAACATTATTGTTTGCGGAAGTTCTCTTGGATTTCAAAAATGATCACAGAATTGTTCTCGCACCCTCGAGAACCTCGGGTACGATATCCATAATGTAGTTATCATATTTTTGAGCGGCGGCCATCTTCGATTTGAAAAATGATCACAAAATCGTTCTCTGCACCCTCGAGCACCTCGGATACGATACCCATAATGTAGTTATCATAATTTTGTGCGGCGGCCATCTTGGATTTGAAAAATGATTACCAAATCGTTCTCTGCACCCTTGAGAATCTAGGCCACGATATCCATATTGCTGAAATCATAATTTTGTGCGGCGGCCATCTTGGATTTCAAAAATGATCACAAAATCGTTCTGTGCTCTCTCAATAACCTCGGATACGATACCCATAATGTAGTTATCATAATTTTAAGCGGCGGCCTTCTCGGATTTAAAACTGATCCCAAAATTGTTTTCTGCACCCTCGAGAACCTCGGACACGATATCCATATTGCTGAAATCATAATTTTCTGCGGCGGCAATCTTGGATTTGAAAAATGATCACAAAATCGTTCTCAGCACCCTCCAGAACCTCTGATACGATACCCATAATGTAGTTATCATACTTTTGAGCCGCGGCCATCTTGGATTTGAAAAATAATCACAAAATCGTTCCCTGTACCCTCGAGAACCTCGGATACGATACTCATACTGTAGTTATCATAATTTTGAGCGGCGGCCATCCTTGATTTGAAAAATCATCAGAAAATCGTTCTCTGCTCCCTCGAGAAACTCGGACACGATATCCATATTGCTGAAAACATAATTGTTTGCGGCAGCCCTCTCGAATTTCAAAAATAATCTCAAAATTGTGCTCTACACCCTCGAGAACGTCGGCCACGATATCCATATTGCTAAAATCATAATTTTTTGCGGCGGCCATCTTGGATTTGAAAAATTATCACCAAATCGGTCTCTGCACCCTCGAGAACCTCGGACACGATATCCATATTGCTGAAATCATAATTTCTTGCGGTGGCCAGCTTGGATTTGAAAAATGATCACAGAATTTTTCTCTGCACCCTCGAGAACCTCGGACACGATATCCATATTGCAGAAATCATAATTTTGTGCGGCGACCATCTTGGATTTGAAAAATGATCACAAAATCGTTCTCAGCACCCTCGAGAAACTCGGATACGATACCCATAATGTAGTTATCATACTTTTGACCGGCGGCCATATTGGATTTGAAAAATGATCACAAAATTGTTCTCTGCACCCTCGAGAACCTCGGATACGATAACCATAATGTACTTATCATAATTTTAAGCGGCGGCCTTCTCGGATTTAAAACTGATCCCAAAATTGTTTTCTGCACCCTCGAGAACCTAGGACACGATATCCATATTGCTGAAATCATAATTTTCTGCGGCGGCCATCTTGGATTTGAAAAATGATCACAAAATCGTTCTCAGCACCCTCCAGAACCTATGATACGATACCCATAATGTAGTTATCATACTTTTGAGCCGCGGCCATCTTGGATTTGAAAAATGATCACAAAATCGTTCTCTGTACCCTCGAGAACCTCGGATACGATACCCATACTGTAGTTATCATAATTTTGAGCGGCGGCCATCCTTGATTTGAAAAATCATCAGAAAATCGTTCTCTGCTCCCTCGAGAAACTCGGACACGATATCCATATTGCTAAAATCATAATTTTGTGCGGCGGCCATCTTGGATTTGAAAAATAATCACCAAATCGGTCTCTGCACTCTCGAGAACCTCGGACACGATATCCATATTGCTAAAATCATAATTTTTTGCGGCGGCCATCTTAGATTTGAAAAATGATCACAGAATTTTTCTCTGCACCCTCGAGAACCTCGGACACGATATCCATATTGCTAAAATCATAATTTTGTGCGGCGGCCTACTTGGTTTTGAAAAATGATCACCAAATCGTTTTCAGCACCCTCGAGAACCTCGGATACGATACCCATAATGTAGTTATCATACTTTTGAGCGGCGGCCATCATGGATTTAAAAAATTATCACAAAATCGTTCTGTGCACTCTCGAGAACCTAGGATACGATACCCATATTTTTGTGATCATAATCTTGAACGGCGGCCATCTCGGATTTAAAAATGATCCCAAAATTATTTTCTACACACTCGAGAACCTCGGACACGATATCTATATTCCTGAAAACATTATTGTTTGCGGCAGTTCTCTTGGATTTTAAAAATGATCACAGAATCGTTCTCTGCACCCTCGAGAACCTCGGGTACGATATCCATTATGTAGTTATCATACTTTTGAGCGACGGCCATCATGTATTTAAAAAATTATCACAAAATCGTTCTGTGCACTCTCGAGAACCACGGATACGATACCCATAATGTAGCTATCATACTTTTGAGCGGCGGCCATCTCGGATTTCAAAATGATCCCAAACACGTTCTTAGCACCCTCGAGAAACTCGGATACGATACCCATAATGTAGTAATCATACTTTTGAGCGGCGGTCATCTTGGATTTGAAAACTGATCACAAAATCATTCTCAGCACCCTCGAGAACCTCGGATACTTTTGAGCCGCGGCTATCTTGGATTTGAAAAATGATCACAAAATCGTTCTCTGCACCCTCGAGAACCTCGGACACGATATCCATATTGCTAAAATAATAATTTTTTGCGGCGGCCATCTTGGATTTGAAAAATGATCACAGAATTTTTATCTGCACCCTCGAGAACCTCGGACACGATATCCATATTGCTAAAATCATAATTTTGTGCGGCGGCCTACTTGGATTTGAAAAATGATCACCAAATCGTTTTCAGCACCCTCGAGAACCTCGGATACGATACCCATAATGTAGTTATCATACTTTTGAGCGGCGGCCAACATGGATTTAAAAAATTATCACAAAATCGTTCTGTGCACTCTCGAGAACCACGGATACGATACCCATAATGTAGCTATCATACTTTTGAGCGGCGGCCATCTCGGATTTCAAAATGATCCCAAACACGTTCTTAGCACCCTCGAGAAACTCGGATACGATACCCATAATGTAGTTATCATACTTTTGAGCGGCGGTCATCTTGGATTTGAAAACTGATCACAAAATCATTCTCAGCACCCTCGAGAACCTCGGATACTTTTGAGCCGCGGCTATCTTGGATTTGAAAAATGATCACAAAATCGTACTCTGCACCCTCGAAAACCTCGAATACAATACCCATAATCTAGTTATCATACTTTTGAGCGGCGGCCATCTCGGATTTAAAAATGAGCCCAAAATTATTTTCTGCACATTCGAGAACCTCGGACACAATATCCATATTGCTGAAAACATAATTGTTTTCGGCAGCCCTCTTGTATTTCAAAAATGATCACAGAATTTTTCTCTGCACCCTCGAGAACCTCGGCCACGATATCCATATTGCTAAAATCATAATTTTGTGCGGCGGCCATCTTGGATATGAAAAATGATCACAAAAACGTTCTTAGCACCCTCGAGAAACTCGGATACGATACCCATAATGTAGTCATCACACTTTTGATCGGCGGTCATCTTGGATTTGAAAATTGATCACAAAATCGTTCTCAGCACCCTCGAGAACCTCGGATACGATACCCATAATGTAGTTATCATACTTTTGAGCGGCGGCCATCTTGGATTTCTAAAATGATCACAAAATCGTTCTGTGCACTCTCGAGAACCTAGGATACGATACCCATATTTTTGTGATCATAATCTTGTACGGCGGCCATCTCGGATTTAAAAATGATCCCAAAATTATTTTCTGCACACTCGAGAACCTCGGACACGATATCTATATTCCTGAAAACATTATTGTTTGCGGCAGTTCTCTTGGATTTTAAAAATGATCACAGAATCGTTCTCTGCACCCTCGAGAACCTCGGGTACGATATCCATTATGTAGTTATCATACTTTTGAGCGGCGGCCATCTTGGATTTGAAAAATGATCACAAAATCGTTCTCTGTACCCTCGAGGACCTCGGATACGATACCCATACTGTAGTTATCATAATTTTGAGCGGCGGCCATCCTTGATTTGAAAAATCATCAGAAAATCGTTCTCTACTCCCTCGAGAAACTCGGACACGATATCCATATTGCTAAAATCATAATTTTGTGCGGCGGCCATCTTGGATTTGAAAAATTATCACTAAATCGGTCTCTGCACTCTCGAGAACCTCGGACACGATATCCATATTGCTAAAATCATAATTTTTTGCGGCGGCCATCTTGGATTTGAAAAATGATCACAGAATTTTTCTCTGCACCCTCGAGAACCTCGGACACGATATTCATATTGCTAAAATCATAATTTTGTGCGGCGGCCATCTTGGATTTGAAAAATGATCACAAAATCGTTCTCAGCACCCTCGAGAACCTCGGATACGATACCCATAATGTAGTTATCATACTTTTGAGCGGCGGCCATCTTGGATTTGAAAAATGATCACAAAATCGTTCTCTGTACCCTCGAGGACCTCGGATACGATACCCATACTGTAGTTATCATAATTTTGAGCGGCGGCCATCCTTGATTTGAAAAATCATCAGAAAATCGTTCTCTACTCCCTCGAGAAACTCGGACACGATATCCATATTGCTAAAATCATAATTTTGTGCGGCGGCCATCTTGGATTTGAAAAATTATCACTAAATCGGTCTCTGCACTCTCGAGAACCTCGGACACGATATCCATATTGCTAAAATCATAATTTTTTGCGGCGGCCATCTTGGATTTGAAAAATGATCACAGAATTTTTCTCTGCACCCTCGAGAACCTCGGACACGATATTCATATTGCTAAAATCATAATTTTGTGCGGCGGCCATCTTGGATTTGAAAAATGATCACAAAATCGTTCTCAGCACCCTCGAGAACCTCGGATACGATACCCATAATGTAGTTATCATAATTTTGAGCGGCGGCCATCTTGGATTTCAAAAATGATCACAAAATTGTTCTCTGCACCCTCGAGAACCTCGGGTACGATATCCATAATGTAGTTATCATACTTTTGAGCGGCGGCCATCTTCGATTTGAAAAATGGTCACAAAATCGTTCTCTGCATCCTCGAGAACCTCGGATACGATACCCATAATTTTGTAATCATAATTTTGTGCGGCGGCCATCTCTGATTTGAAAAATTATCACCATATCGTTCTCTGCACCCTTGAGAATCTTGGCCACGATATCCATATTGCTGAAATCATAATTTTGTGCGGCGGCCATCTTGGATTTGAAAAATGATCACAAAATCATTCTCAGCACCCTCGAGAACATAGGATACGATGCCTTTATTTTTGTGATCATAATCTTGCACGGCGGCCATCTCGGATTTGAAATTTATCCCAAAATTATTTTCTGCACACTCGAGGACCTCGGACACGATATCCATATTCCTGAAAACATTATTGTTTGCGGAAGTTCTCTTGGATTTCAAAAATGATCACAGAATTGTTCTCGCACCCTCGAGAACCTCGGGTACGATATCCATAATGTAGTTATCATATTTTTGAGCGGCGGCCATCTTCGATTTGAAAAATGATCACAAAATCGTTCTCTGCACCCTCGAGCACCTCGGATACGATACCCATAATGTAGTTATCATAATTTTGTGCGGCGGCCATCTTGGATTTGAAAAATGATTACCAAATCGTTCTCTGCACCCTTGAGAATCTAGGCCACGATATCCATATTGCTGAAATCATAATTTTGTGCGGCGGCCATCTTGGATTTCAAAAATGATCACAAAATCGTTCTGTGCTCTCTCAATAACCTCGGATACGATACCCATAATGTAGTTATCATAATTTTAAGCGGCGGCCTTCTCGGATTTAAAACTGATCCCAAAATTGTTTTCTGCACCCTCGAGAACCTCGGACACGATATCCATATTGCTGAAATCATAATTTTCTGCGGCGGCAATCTTGGATTTGAAAAATGATCACAAAATCGTTCTCAGCACCCTCCAGAACCTCTGATACGATACCCATAATGTAGTTATCATACTTTTGAGCCGCGGCCATCTTGGATTTGAAAAATAATCACAAAATCGTTCTCTGTACCCTCGAGAACCTCGGATACGATACTCATACTGTAGTTATCATAATTTTGAGCGGCGGCCATCCTTGATTTGAAAAATCATCAGAAAATCGTTCTCTGCTCCCTCGAGAAACTCGGACACGATATCCATATTGCTGAAAACATAATTGTTTGCGGCAGCCCTCTCGAATTTCAAAAATAATCTCAAAATTGTGCTCTACACCCTCGAGAACGTCGGCCACGATATCCATATTGCTAAAATCATAATTTTTTGCGGCGGCCATCTTGGATTTGAAAAATTATCACCAAATCGGTCTCTGCACCCTCGAGAACCTCGGACACGATATCCATATTGCTGAAATCATAATTTCTTGCGGTGGCCATCTTGGATTTGAAAAATGATCACAGAATTTTTCTCTGCACCCTCGAGAACCTCGGACACGATATCCATATTGCAGAAATCATAATTTTGTGCGGCGACCATCTTGGATTTGAAAAATGATCACAAAATCGTTCTCAGCACCCTCGAGAAACTCGGATACGATACCCATAATGTAGTTATCATACTTTTGACCGGCGGCCATATTGGATTTGAAAAATGATCACAAAATTGTTCTCTGCACCCTCGAGAACCTCGGATACGATAACCATAATGTACTTATCATAATTTTAAGCGGCGGCCTTCTCGGATTTAAAACTGATCCCAAAATTGTTTTCTGCACCCTCGAGAACCTAGGACACGATATCCATATTGCTGAAATCATAATTTTCTGCGGCGGCCATCTTGGATTTGAAAAATGATCACAAAATCGTTCTCAGCACCCTCCAGAACCTATGATACGATACCCATAATGTAGTTATCATACTTTTGAGCCGCGGCCATCTTGGATTTGAAAAATGATCACAAAATCGTTCTTTGTACCCTCGAGAACCTCGGATACGATACCCATACTGTAGTTATCATAATTTTGAGCGGCGGCCATCCTTGATTTGAAAAATCATCAGAAAATCGTTCTCTGCTCCCTCGAGAAACACGGACACGACATCCATATTGCTAAAATCATAATTTTGTGCGGCGGCCATCTTGGATTTGAAAAATAATCACCAAATCGGTCTCTGCACTCTCGAGAACCTCGGACACGATATCCATATTGCTAAAATCATAATTTTTTGCGGCGGCCATCTTAGATTTGAAAAATGATCACAGAATTTTTCTCTGCACCCTCGAGAACCTCGGACACGATATCCATATTGCTAAAATCATAATTTTGTGCGGCGGCCTACTTGGTTTTGAAAAATGATCACCAAATCGTTTTCAGCACCCTCGAGAACCTCGGATACGATACCCATAATGTAGTTATCATACTTTTGAGCGGCGGCCATCATGGATTTAAAAAATTATCACAAAATCGTTCTGTGCACTCTCGAGAACCTAGGATACGATACCCATATTTTTGTGATCATAATCTTGAACGGCGGCCATCTCGGATTTAAAAATGATCCCAAAATTATTTTCTACACACTCGAGAACCTCGGACACGATATCTATATTCCTGAAAACATTATTGTTTGCGGCAGTTCTCTTGGATTTTAAAAATGATCACAGAATCGTTCTCTGCACCCTCGAGAACCTCGGGTACGATATCCATTATGTACTTATCATACTTTTGAGCGACGGCCATCATGTATTTAAAAAATTATCACAAAATCGTTCTGTGCACTCTCGAGAACCACGGATACGATACCCATAATGTAGCTATCATACTTTTGAGCGGCGGCCATCTCGGATTTCAAAATGATCCCAAACACGTTCTCAGCACCCTCGAGAACCTCGGATACTTTTGAGCCGCGGCTATCTTGGATTTGAAAAATGATCACAAAATCGTTCTCTGCACCCTCGAGAACCTCGGACACGATATCCATATTGCTAAAATAATAATTTTTTGCGGCGGCCATCTTGGATTTGAAAAATGATCACAGAATTTTTATCTGCACCCTCGAGAACCTCGGACACGATATCCATATTGCTAAAATCATAATTTTGTGCGGCGGCCTACTTGGATTTGAAAAATGATCACCAAATCGTTTTCAGCACCCTCGAGAACCTCGGATACGATACCCATAATGTAGTTATCATACTTTTGAGCGGCGGCCAACATGGATTTAAAAAATTATCACAAAATCGTTCTGTGCACTCTCGAGAACCACGGATACGATACCCATAATGTAGCTATCATACTTTTGAGCGGCGGCCATCTCGGATTTCAAAATGATCCCAAACACGTTCTTAGCACCCTCGAGAAACTCGGATACGATACCCATAATGTAGTTATCATACTTTTGAGCGGCGGTCATCTTGGATTTGAAAACTGATCACAAAATCATTCTCAGCACCCTGGAGAACCTCGGATACTTTTGAGCCGCGGCTATCTTGGATTTGAAAAATGATCACAAAATCGTACTCTGCACCCTCGAAAACCTCGAATACAATACCCATAATCTAGTTATCATACTTTTGAGCGGCGGCCATCTCGGATTTAAAAATGAGCCCAAAATTATTTTCTGCACATTCGAGAACCTCGGACACAATATCCATATTGCTGAAAACATAATTGTTTTCGGCAGCCCTCTTGTATTTCAAAAATGATCACAGAATTTTTCTCTGCACCCTCGAGAACCTCGGCCACGATATCCATATTGCTAAAATCATAATTTTGTGCGGCGGCCATCTTGGATATGAAAAATGATCACAAAAACGTTCTTAGCACCCTCGAGAAACTCGGATACGATACCCATAATGTAGTCATCACACTTTTGATCGGCGGTCATCTTGGATTTGAAAACTGATCACAAAATCGTTCTCAGCACCCTCGAGAACCTCGGATACGATACCCATAATGTAGTTATCATACTTTTGAGCGGCGGCCATCTTGGATTTCAAAAATGATCACAAAATCGTTCTGTGCACTCTCGAGAACCTAGGATACGATACCCATATTTTTGTGATCATAATCTTGTACGGCGGCCATCTCGGATTTAAAATGATGCCAAAATTATTTTCTGCACCCTCGAGAACCTCGGACACGATATCTATATTCCTGAAAACATTATTGTTTGCGGCAGTTCTGTTGGATTTTAAAAATGATCACAGAATCGTTCTCTGCACCCTCGAGAACCTCGGGTACGATATCCATTATGTAGTTATCATACTTTTGAGCGGCGGCCATCTTCGATTTGAAAAATGATCACAAAATCGTTCTCTGCACCCTCGAGCACCTCGGATACGATACCCATAATGTAGTTATCATAATTTTAAGCGGCGGCCATCTTGGATTTCAAAAATGATCACAAAATCGTTCTGTGCACTCTCGAGAACCTAGGATACGATACCCATATTTTTGTGATCATAATCTTGTACGGCGGCCATCTCGGATTTAAAAATGATCCCAAAATTATTTTCTGCACACTCGAGAACCTCGGACACGATATCTATATTCCTGAAAACATCATTGTTTGCGGCAGTTCTCTTGGATTTTAAAAATGATCACAGAATCGTTCTCTGCACCCTCGAGAACCTCGGGTACGATATCCATTATGTAGTTATCATACTTTTGAGCGGCGGCCATCTTCGATTTGAAAAATGATCACAAAATCGTTCTCTGCACCCTCGAGCACCTCGGATACGATACCCATAATGTAGTTATCATAATTTTAAGCGGCGGCCATCTTGGATTTCAAAAATGATCACAAAATCGTTCTGTGCACTCTCGAGAACCTAGGATACGATACCCATATTTTTGTGATCATAATCTTGTACGGCGGCCATCTCGGATTTAAAAATGATCCCAAAATTATTTTCTGCACACTCGAGAACCTCGGACACGATATCTATATTCCTGAAAACATCATTGTTTGCGGCAGTTCTCTTGGATTTTAAAAATGATCACAGAATCGTTCTCTGCACCCTCGAGAACCTCGGGTACGATATCCATTATGTAGTTATCATACTTTTGAGCGGCGGCCATCTTCGATTTGAAAAATGATCACAAAATCGTTCTCTGCACCCTCGAGCACCTCGGATACGATACCCATAATGTAGTTATCATAATTTTGAGCGGCGGCCATCTTGGATTTCAAAAATGATCACAAAATCGTTCTGTGCACTCTCAATAACCTCGGATACGATACCCATATTTTTATGATCATAATCTTGCACGGCGGCCATCTGGGATTTAAAAATGATCCCAAAATTATTTTTTGCACCCTCGAGAACCTCGGACACGATATTCATATTGCTGAAAACATTATTGTTTGCGGTAGTTCTCTTGGATTTAAAAACTGATCACAAAATCGTTCTCTGCACCCTCGAGAACCTCGGACACGATATCCATATTGCTAAAATAATAATTTTGTGCGGCGGCCATCTTGGATTTGAAAAATTATCACCAAATCGTTCTCTGCACCCTTGAGAATCTTGGCCACGATATCCATATTGCTGAAATCATAATTTTGTGCCGCGGCCATCTTGGATTTGTAAAATGATCACAAAATCATTCTCAGCACCCTCGAGAACCTCGGATACGATACCCATAATTGTGTAATCATAATTTTGTGCGGCGGCCATCTCTGATTTGAAAAATGATCCCAAAATCGTTCTGTGCACTCTCGAGAACCTAGAATACGATACCCATATTTTTGTGATCATAATCTTGTACGGCGGCCATCTCGGATTTAAAAATGATCCCAAAATTATTTTCTGCACACTCGAGAACCTCGGACACGATATCTATATTCCTGAAAACATTATTGTTTGCGGCAGTTCTCTTGGATTTTAAAAATGATCACAGAATCGTTCTCTGCACCCTCGAGAACCTCGGGTACGATATCCATTATGTAGTTATCATACTTTTGAGCGGCGGCCATCTTCGATTTGAAAAATGATCACAAAATCGTTCTCTGCACCCTCGAGCACCTCGGATACGATACCCATAATGTAGTTATCATAATTTTAAGCGGCGGCCATCTTGGATTTCTAAAATGATCACAAAATCGTTCTGTGCACTCTCGAGAACCTAGGATACGATACCCATATTTTTGTGATCATAATCTTGTACGGCGGCCATCTCGGATTTAAAAATGATCCCAAAATTATTTTCTGCACACTCGAGAACCTCGGACACGATATCTATATTCCTGAAAACATTATTGTTTGCGGCAGTTCTCTTGGATTTTAAAAATGATCACAAAATCGTTCTCTGCACCCTCGAGAACCTCGGGTACGATATCCATTATGTAGTTATCATACTTTTGAGCGGCGGCCATCTTGGATTTGAAAAATGATCACAAAATCGTTCTCTGTACCCTCGAGGACCTCGGATACGATACCCATACTGTAGTTATCATAATTTTGAGCGGCGGCCATCCTTGATTTGAAAAATCATCAGAAAATCGTTCTCTACTCCCTCGAGAAACTCGGACACGATATCCATATTGCTAAAATCATAATTTTGTGCGGCGGCCATCTTGGATTTGAAAAATTATCACTAAATCGGTCTCTGCACTCTCGAGAACCTCGGACACGATATCCATATTGCTAAAATCATAATTTTTTGCGGCGGCCATCTTGGATTTGAAAAATGATCACAGAATTTTTCTCTGCACCCTCGAGAACCTCGGACACGATATTCATATTGCTAAAATCATAATTTTGTGCGGCGGCCATCTTGGATTTGAAAAATGATCACAAAATCGTTCTCAGCACCCTCGAGAACCTCGGATACGATACCCATAATGTAGTTATCATAATTTTGAGCGGCGGCCATCTTGGATTTCAAAAATGATCACAAAATTGTTCTCTGCACCCTCGAGAACCTCGGGTACGATATCCATAATGTAGTTATCATACTTTTGAGCGGCGGCCATCTTCGATTTGAAAAATGGTCACAAAATCGTTCTCTGCATCCTCGAGAACCTCGGATACGATACCCATAATTTTGTAATCATAATTTTGTGCGGCGGCCATCTCTGATTTGAAAAATTATCACCAAATCGTTCTCTGCACCCTTGAGAATCTTGGCCACGATATCCATATTGCTGAAATCATAATTTTGTGCGGCGGCCATCTTAGATTTGAAAAATGATCACAAAATCATTCTCAGCACCCTCGAGAACATAGGATACGATGCCTTTATTTTTGTGATCATAATCTTGCACGGCGGCCATCTCGGATTTGAAATTTATCCCAAAATTATTTTCTGCACACTCGAGGACCTCGGACACGATATCCATATTCCTGAAAACATTATTGTTTGCGGAAGTTCTCTTGGATTTCAAAAATGATCACAGAATTGTTCTCGCACCCTCGAGAACCTCGGGTACGATATCCATAATGTAGTTATCATATTTTTGAGCGGCGGCCATCTTCGATTTGAAAAATGATCACAAAATCGTTCTCTGCACCCTCGAGCACCTCGGATACGATACCCATAATGTAGTTATCATAATTTTGTGCGGCGGCCATCTTGGATTTGAAAAATGATTACCAAATCGTTCTCTGCACCCTTGAGAATCTAGGCCACGATATCCATATTGCTGAAATCATAATTTTGTGCGGCGGCCATCTTGGATTTCAAAAATGATCACAAAATCGTTCTGTGCTCTCTCAATAACCTCGGATACGATACCCATAATGTAGTTATCATAATTTTAAGCGGCGGCCTTCTCGGATTTAAAACTGATCCCAAAATTGTTTTCTGCACCCTCGAGAACCTCGGACACGATATCCATATTGCTGAAATCATAATTTTCTGCGGCGGCAATCTTGGATTTGAAAAATGATCACAAAATCGTTCTCAGCACCCTCCAGAACCTCTGATACGATACCCATAATGTAGTTATCATACTTTTGAGCCGCGGCCATCTTGGATTTGAAAAATAATCACAAAATCGTTCTCTGTACCCTCGAGAACCTCGGATACGATACTCATACTGTAGTTATCATAATTTTGAGCGGCGGCCATCCTTGATTTGAAAAATCATCAGAAAATCGTTCTCTGCTCCCTCGAGAAACTCGGACACGATATCCATATTGCTGAAAACATAATTGTTTGCGGCAGCCCTCTCGAATTTCAAAAATAATCTCAAAATTGTGCTCTACACCCTCGAGAACGTCGGCCACGATATCCATATTGCTAAAATCATAATTTTTTGCGGCGGCCATCTTGGATTTGAAAAATTATCACCAAATCGGTCTCTGCACCCTCGAGAACCTCGGACACGATATCCATATTGCTGAAATCATAATTTCTTGCGGTGGCCATCTTGGATTTGAAAAATGATCACAGAATTTTTCTCTGCACCCTCGAGAACCTCGGACACGATATCCATATTGCAGAAATCATAATTTTGTGCGGCGACCATCTTGGATTTGAAAAATGATCACAAAATCGTTCTCAGCACCCTCGAGAAACTCGGATACGATACCCATAATGTAGTTATCATACTTTTGACCGGCGGCCATATTGGATTTGAAAAATGATCACAAAATTGTTCTCTGCACCCTCGAGAATCTCGGATACGATAACCATAATGTACTTATCATAATTTTAAGCGGCGGCCTTCTCGGATTTAAAACTGATCCCAAAATTGTTTTCTGCACCCTCGAGAACCTAGGACACGATATCCATATTGCTGAAATCATAATTTTCTGCGGCGGCCATCTTGGATTTGAAAAATGATCACAAAATCGTTCTCAGCACCCTCCAGAACCTATGATACGATACCCATAATGTAGCTATCATACTTTTGAGCCGCGGCCATCTTGGATTTGAAAAATGATCACAAAATCGTTCTCTGTACCCTCGAGAACCTCGGATACGATACCCATACTGTAGTTATCATAATTTTGAGCGGCGGCCATCCTTGATTTGAAAAATCATCAGAAAATCGTTCTCTGCTCCCTCGAGAAACTCGGACACGATATCCATATTGCTAAAATCATAATTTTGTGCGGCGGCCTACTTGGTTTTGAAAAATGATCACCAAATCGTTCTCTGCACCCTCGAGAACCTCGGACACGATATCCATATTGCTAAAATCATAATTTTTTGCGGCGGCCATCTTAGATTTGAAAAATGATCACAGAATTTTTCTCTGCACCCTCGAGAACCTCGGACAAGATATCCATATTGCTAAAATCATAATTTTGTGCGGCGGCCTACTTGGTTTTGAAAAATGATCACCAAATCGTTTTCAGCACCCTCGAGAACCTCGGATACGATACCCATAATGTAGTTATCATACTTTTGAGCGGCGGCCATCATGGATTTAAAAAATTATCACAAAATCGTTCTGTGCACTCTCGAGAACCACGGATACGATACCCATAATGTAGCTATCATACTTTTGAGCGGCGGCCATCTCGGATTTCAAAATGATCCCAAACACATTCTTAGCACCCTCGAGAAACTCGGATACGATACCCATAATGTAGTTATCATACTTTTGAGCGGCGGTCATCTTGGATTTGAAAACTGATCACAAAATCATTCTCAGCACCCTCGAGAACCTCGGATACTTTTGAGCCGCGGCTATCTTGGATTTGAAAAATGATCACAAAATTGTTCTCTGCACCCTCGAAAACCTCGAATACGATACCCATAATCTAGTTATCATACTTTTGAGCGGCGGCCATCTCGGATTTAAAAATGAGCCCAAAATTATTTTCTGCACACTCGAGAACCTCGGACACAATATCCATATTGCTGAAAACATAATTGTTTTCGGCAGCCCTCTTGTATTTCAAAAATGATCACAGAATTTTTCTCTGCACCCTCGAGAACCTCGGACACGATATCCATATTGCTAAAATCATAATTTTGTGCGGCGGCCATCTTGGATGTGAAAAATGATCACAAAAACGTTCTTAGCACCCTCGAGAAACTCGGATACGATACCCATAATGTAGTCATCACACTTTTGAGCGGCGGTCATCTTGGATTTGAAAACTGATCACAAAATCGTTCTCTGCACACTCGAAAACCTCGAATACGATACCCATAATCTAGTTATCATACTTTTGAGCGGCGGCCATCTCGAATTTAAAAATGATCCCAAAATTGTTTTCTGCACACTCGAGAACCTTGGCCACGATATCCATATTGCTGAAAACATAATTGTTTGCGGCAGCCCTCTTGGGTTTAAAAATTATCACAGAATTTTTCTCTGCACCCTCGACAACCTCGGACACGATATTCATATTGCTAAAATCATAATTTTGTGCGGCGGCCATCTTGGATTTGAAAAATGATCACAAAATCGTTCTCAGCACCCTCGAGAACCTCGGATACGATACCCATAATGTAGTTATCATAATTTTGAGCGGCGGCCATCTTGATTTTCAAAAATGATCACAAAATCGTTCTGTGCACTCTCGAGAACCTAGGATACGATACCCATATTTTTGTGATCATAATCTTGTACGGCGGCCATCTCGGATTTAAAAATGATCCCAAAATTATTTTCTGCACACTCGAGAACCTCGGACACGATATCTATATTCCTGAAAACATTATTGTTTGCGGCAGTTCTCTTGGATTTTAAAAATGATCACAGAATCGTTCTCTGCACCCTCGAGAACTTCGGGTACGATATCCATTATGTAGTTATCATACTTTTGAGCGGCGGCCATCTTCGATTTGAAAAATGATCACAAAATCGTTCTTTGCACCCTCGAGCACCTCGGATACGATACCCATAATGTAGTTATCATAATTTTAAGCGGCGGCCATCTTGGATTTCAAAAATGATCACAAAATCGTTCTGTGCACTCTCGAGAACCTAGGATACGATACCCATATTTTTGTGATCATAATCTTGTACGGCGGCCATCTCGGATTTAAAAATGATCCCAAAATTATTTTCTGCACACTCGAGAACCTCGGACACGATATCTATATTCCTGAAAACATTATTGTTTGCGGCAGTTCTCTTGGATTTTAAAAATGATCACAGAATCGTTCTCTGCACCCTCGAGAACCTCGGGTACGATATCCATTATGTAGTTATCATAATTTTGAGCGGCGGCCATCCTTGATTTGAAAAATCAACAGAAAATCGTTCTCTGCTCCCTCGAGAAACTCGGACACGATATCCATATTGCTAAAATCATAATTTTGTGCGGCGTCCATCTTGGATTTGAAAAATGATCACCAAATCGGTCTCTGCACTCTCGAGAACCTCGGACACGATATCCATATTGCTAAAATCATAATTTGTTGCGGCGGCCATCTTGGATTTGAAAAATGATCACAAAATCGTTCTCTGTACCCTCGAGAACCTCGGATACGATACCCATACTGTAGTTATCATAATTTTGAGCGGCGGCCATCCTTGATTTGAAAAATCATCAGAAAATCGTTCTCTGCTCCCTCGAGAAACTCGGACACGATATCCATATTGCTAAAATCATAATTTTGTGCGGCGTCCATCTTGGATTTGAAAAATGATCACCAAATCGGTCTCTGCACTCTCGAGAACCTCGGACACGATATCCATATTGCTAAAATCATAATTTGTTGCGGTGGCCATCTTGGATTTGAAAAATGATCACAGAATTTTTCTCTGCACCCTCGAGAACCTCGGACACGATATCCATATTGCTAAAATCACAATTTTGTGCGGCGGCCATCTTGGATTTGAAAAATGATCACAAAATCGTTCTCAGCAACCTCGAGAACCTCGGATACGATACCCATAATGTAGTTATCATAATTTTGAGCGGCGGCCATCTTGGATTTCAAAAATGATCACAAAATCGTTCTGTGCACTCTCAATAACCTCGGATACGGTACCCATATTTTTATGATCATAATCTTGCACGGCGGCCATCTGGGATTTAAAAATGATCCCAAAATTATTTTTTGCACCCTCGAGAACCTCGGACACGATATCCATATTGCTGAAAACATTATTGTTTGCGGTAGTTCTCTTGGATTTAAAAACTGATCACAAAATCGTTCTCTGCACCCTCGAGAACCTCGGACACGATATCCATATTGCTAAAATAATAATTTTGTGCGGCGGCCATCTTGGATTTGAAAAATTATCACCAAATCGTTCTCTGCACCCTTGAGAATCTTGGCCACGATATCCATATTGCTGAAATAATAATTTTGTGCCGCGGCCATCTTGGATTTGTAAAATGATCACAAAATCATTCTCAGCACCCTCGAGAACCTCGGATACGATACCCAAAATTTTGTAATCATCATTTTGTGCGGCGGCCATCTCTGATTTGAAAAATTATCACCAAATCGTTCTCTGCACCCTTGAGAATCTTGGCCACGATATCCATATTGCTGAAATCATAATTTTGTGCGGCGGCCATCTTGGATTTGAAAAATGATCACAAAATCATTCTCAGCACCCTCGAGAATATAGGATACGATACCTATATTTTTGTGATCATAATCTTGCACGGCGGCCATCTCGGATTTGAAATTTATCCCAAAATTATTTTCTGCACACTCGAGGACCTCGGACACGATATCCATATTGCTGAAAACATTATTGTTTGCGGAAGTTCTCTTGGATTTCAAAAATGATCACAGAATTGTTCTCTGCACCCTCGAGAACCTCGGGTACGATATCCATAATGTAGTTATCATACTTTTGAGCGGCGGCCATCTTCGATTTGAAAAATGATCACAGAATCGTTCTCTGCACCCTCGAGAACCTCGGATACGATACCCATAATTTTGTAATCATAATTTTGTGCGGCGGCCATCTCTGATTTGAAAAATTATCACCAAATCGTTCTCTGCACCCTTGAGAATCTTAGCCACGATATCCATATTGCTGAAATCATAATTTTGTGCGGCGGCCATCTTGGATTTGAAAAATGATCACAAAATCATTCTCAGCACCCTCGAGAACATAGGATACGATACCTCTATTTTTGTGATCATAATCTTGCACGGAGGCCATCTCGGATTTGAAATTTATCCCAAAATTATTTTCTGCACACTCGAGGACCTCGGACACGATATCCATATTCCTGAAAACATTATTGTTTGCGGAAGTTCTCTTGGATTTCAAAAATGATCACAGAATTGTTCTCTGCACCCTCGAGAACCTCGGGTACGATATCCATAATGTAGTTATCATACTTTTGAGCGGCGGCCATCTTCGATTTGAAAAATGATTACAAAATCGTTCTCTGCACCCTCGAGCACCTCGGATACGATACCCATAATGTAGTTATCATAATTTTAAGCGGCGGCCTTCTCGGATTTAAAACTGATCCCAAAATTGTTTTCTGCACCCTCGAGAACCTCGGACACGATATCCATATTGCTGAAATCATAATTTTCTGCGGCGGCCATCTTGGATTTGAAAAATGATCACAAAATCGTTCTCAGCACCCTCCAGAACCTCTGATACGATACCCATAATGTAGTTATCATACTTTTGAGCCGCGGCCATCTTGGATTTGAAAAATAATCACAAAATCGTTCTCTGTACCCTCGAGAACCTCGGATACGATACCCATACTGTAGTTATCATAATTTTGAGCGCCGGCCATCCTTGATTTGAAGAATCATCAGAAAATCGTTCTCTGCTCCCTCGAGAAACTCGGACACGATATCCATATTGCTGAAAACATAATTGTTTGCGGCAGCCCTCTTGAATTTCAAAAATAATCACAGAATTGTGCTCTACACCCTCGAGAACCTCGGCCACGATATCCATATTGCTAAAATCATAATTTTGTGCGGCGGCCATCTTGGATTTGAAAAATGATCACCAAATCGGTCTCTGCACCCTCGAGAACCTCGGACACGATATCCATATTGCTAAAATCATAATTTTTTGCGGCGGCCATCTTGGATTTGAAAAATGATCACAGAATTTTTCTCTGCACCCTCGAGAACCTCGGACACGATATCCATATTGCTAAAATCACAATTTTGTGCGGCGGCCATCTTGGATTTGAAAAATGATCACAAAATCGTTCTCAGCAACCTCGAGAACCTCAGATACGATACCCATAATGTAGTTATCATAATTTTGAGCGGCGGCCATCTTGGATTTCAAAAATGATCACAAAATCGTTCTGTGCACTCTCAATAACCTCGGATACGATACCCATATTTTTATGATCATAATCTTGCACGGCGGCCATCTGGGATTTAAAAATGATCCCAAAATTATTTTTTGCACCCTCGAGAACCTCGGACACGATATCCATATTGCTGAAAACATTATTGTTTGCGGTAGTTCTCTTGGATTTAAAAACTGATCACAAAATCGTTCTCTGCACCCTCGAGAACCTCGGACACGATATCCATATTGCTAAAATAATAATTTTGTGCGGCGGCCATCTTGGATTTGAAAAATTATCACCAAATCGTTCTCTGCACCCTTGAGAATCTTGGCCACGATATCCATATTGCTGAAATAATAATTTTGTGCCGCGGCCATCTTGGATTTGTAAAATGATCACAAAGACATACTCAGCACCCTCGAGAACCTCGGATACGATACCCATAATTTTGTAATCATCATTTTGTGCGGCGGCCATCTCTGATTTGAAAAATTATCACCAAATCGTTCTCTGCACCCTTGAGAATCTTGGCCACGATATCCATATTGCTGAAATAATAATTTTGTGCCGCGGCCATCTTGTATTTGTAAAATGATCACAAAATCACTCTCAGCACCCTCGAGAACCTCGGATACGATACCCATAATTTTGTAATCATCATTTTGTGCGGCGGCCATCTCTGATTTGAAAAATTATCACCAAATCGTTCTCTGCACCCTTGAGAATCTTGGCCACGATATCCATATTGCTGAAATCATAATTTTGTGCGGCGGCCATCTTGGATTTGAAAAATGATCACAAAATCATTCTCAGCACCCTCGAGAATATAGGATACGATACCTATATTTTTGTGATCATAATCTTGCACGGCGGCCATCTCGGATTTGAAATTTATCCCAAAATTATTTTCTGCACACTCGAGGACCTCGGACACGATATCCATATTCCTGAAAACATTATTGTTTGCGGAAGTTCTCTTGGATTTCAAAAATGATCACAGAATTGTTCTCTGCACCCTCGAGAACCTCGGGTACGATATCCATAATGTAGTTATCATACTTTTGAGCGGCGGCCATCTTCGATTTGAAAAATGATCACAAAATCGTTCTCTGCATCCTCGAGAACCTCGGATACGATACCCATAATTTTGTAATCATAATTTTGTGCGGCGGCCATCTCTGATTTGAAAAATTATCACCAAATCGTTCTCTGCACCCTTGAGAATCTTAGCCACGATATCCATATTGCTGAAATCATAATTTTGTGCGGCGGCCATCTTGGATTTGAAAAATGATCACAAAATCATTCTCAGCACCCTCGAGAACATAGGATACGATACCTATATTTTTGTGATCATAATCTTGCACGGAGGCCATCTCGGATTTGAAATTTATCCCAAAATTATTTTCTGCACACTCGAGGACCTCGGACACGATATCCATATTCCTGAAAACATTATTGTTTGCGGAAGTTCTCTTGGATTTCAAAAATGATCACAGAATTGTTCTCTGCACCCTCGAGAACCTCGGGTACGATATCCATAATGTAGTTATCATACTTTTGAGCGGCGGCCATCTTCGATTTGAAAAATGATCACAAAATCGTTCTCTGCACCCTCGAGCACCTCGGATACGATACCCATAATGTAGTTATCATAATTTTAAGCGGCGGCCTTCTCGGATTTAAAACTGATCCCAAAATTGTTTTCTGCACCCTCGAGAACCTCGGACACGATATCCATATTGCTGAAATCATAATTTTCTGCGGCGGCCATCTTGGATTTGAAAAATGATCACAAAATCGTTCTCAGCACCCTCCAGAACCTCTGATACGATACCCATAATGTAGTTATCATACTTTTGAGCCGCGGCCATCTTGGATTTGAAAAATAATCACAAAATCGTTCTCTGTACCCTCGAGAACCTCGGATACGATACCCATACTGTACTTATCATAATTTTGAGCGCCGGCCATCCTTGATTTGAAGAATCATCAGAAAATCGTTCTCTGCTCCCTCGAGAAACTCGGACACGATATCCATATTGCTGAAAACATAATTGTTTGCGGCAGCCCTCTTGAATTTCAAAAATAATCACAGAATTGTGCTCTACACCCTCGAGAACCTCGGCCACGATATCCATATTGCTAAAATCATAATTTTGTGCGGCGGCCATCTTGGATTTGAAAAATGATCACCAAATCGGTCTCTGCACCCTCGAGAACCTCGGACACGATATCCATAATGCTAAAATCATAATTTTTTGCGGCGGCCATCTTGGATTTGAAAAATGATCACAGAATTTTTCTCTGCACCCTCGAGAACCTCGGACACGATATCCAAATTGCTAAAATCACAATTTTGTGCGGCGGCCATCTTGGATTTGAAAAATGATCACAAAATCGTTCTCAGCAACCTCGAGAACCTCGGATACGATACCCATAATGTAGTTATCATAATTTTGAGCGGCGGCCATCTTGGATTTCAAAAATGATCACAAAATCGTTCTGTGCACTCTCAATAACCTCGGATACGATACCCATATTTTTATGATCATAATCTTGCACGGCGGCCATCTGGGATTTAAAAATGATCCCAAAATTATTTTTTGCACCCTCGAGAACCTCGGACACGATATCCATATTGCTGAAAACATTATTGTTTGCGGTAGTTCTCTTGGATTTAAAAACTGATCACAAAATCGTTCTCTGCACCCTCGAGAACCTCGGACACGATATCCATATTGCTAAAATAATAATTTTGTGCGGCGGCCATCTTGGATTTGAAAAATTATCACCAAATCGTTCTCTGCACCCTTGAGATTCTTGGCCACGATATCCATATTGCTGAAGTAATAATTTTGTGCCGCGGCCATCTTGGATTTGTAAAATGATCACAAAATCATACTCAGCACCCTCGAGAACCTCGGATACGATACCCATAATTTTGTAATCATCATTTTGTGCGGCGGCCATCTCTGATTTGAAAAATTATCACCAAATCGTTCTCTGCACCCTTGAGAATCTTGGCCACGATATCCATATTGCTGAAATCATAATTTTGTGCGGCGGCCATCTTGGATTTGAAAAATGATCACAAAATCATTCTCAGCACCCTCGAGAACATAGGATACGATACCTATATTTTTGTGATCATAATCTTGCACGGCGGCCATCTCGGATTTGAAATTTATCCCAAAATTATTTTCTGCACACTCGAGGACCTCGGACACGATATCCATATTCCTGAAAACATTATTGTTTGCGGAAGTTCTCTTGGATTTCAAAAATGATCACAGAATTGTTCTCTGCACCCTCGAGAACCTCGGGTACGATATCCATAATGTAGTTATCATACTTTTGAGCGGCGGCCATCTTCGATTTGAAAAATGATCACAAAATCGTTCTCTGCATCCTCGAGAACCTCGGATACGATACCCATAATTTTGTAATCATAATTTTGTGCGGCGGCCATCTCTGATTTGAAAAATTATCACCAAATCGTTCTCTGCACCCTTGAGAATCTTAGCCACGATATCCATATTGCTGAAATCATAATTTTGTGCGGCGGCCATCTTGGATTTGAAAAATGATCACAAAATCATTCTCAGCACCCTCGAGAACATAGGATACGATACCTATATTTTTGTGATCATAATCTTGCACGGAGGCCATCTCGGATTTGAAATTTATCCCAAAATTATTTTCTGCACACTCGAGGACCTCGGACACGATATCCATATTCCTGAAAACATTATTGTTTGCGGAAGTTCTCTTTGATTTCAAAAATGATCACAAAATTGTTCTCTGCACCCTCGAGAACCTCGGATACGATAACCATAATGTACTTATCATAATTTTAAGCGGCGGCCTTCTCGGATTTAAAACTGATCCCAAAATTGTTTTCTGCACCCTCGAGAACCTAGGACACGATATCCATATTGCTGAAATCATAATTTTCTGCGGCGGCCATCTTGGATTTGAAAAATGATCACAAAATCGTTCTCAGCACCCTCGAGAACCTATGATACGATACCCATAATGTAGCTATCATACTTTTGAGCCGCGGCCATCTTGGATTTGAAAAATGATCACAAAATCGTTCTCTGTACCCTCGAGAACCTCGGATACGATACCCATACTGTAGTTATCATAATTTTGAGCGGCGGCCATCCTTGATTTGAAAAATCATCAGAAAATCGTTCTCTGCTCCCTCGAGAAACTCGGACACGATATCCATATTGCTAAAATCATAATTTTGTGCGGCGGCCATCTTGGATTTGAAAAATAATCACCAAATCGGTCTCTGCACTCTCGAGAACCTCGGACACGATATCCATATTGCTAAAATCATAATTTTTTGCGGCGGCCATCTTAGATTTGAAAAATGATCACAGAATTTTTCTCTGCACCCTCGAGAACCTCGGACAAGATATCCATATTGCTAAAATCATAATTTTGTGCGGCGGCCTACTTGGTTTTGAAAAATGATCACCAAATCGTTTTCAGCACCCTCGAGAACCTCGGATACGATACCCATAATGTAGTTATCATACTTTTGAGCGGCGGCCATCATGGATTTAAAAAATTATCACAAAATCGTTCTGTGCACTCTCGAGAACCACGGATACGATACCCATAATGTAGCTATCATACTTTTGAGCGGCGGCCATCTCGGATTTCAAAATGATCCCAAACACATTCTTAGCACCCTCGAGAAACTCGGATACGATACCCATAATGTAGTTATCATACTTTTGAGCGGCGGTCATCTTGGATTTGAAAACTGATCACAAAATCATTCTCAGCACCCTCGAGAACCTCGGATACTTTTGAGCCGCGGCTATCTTGGATTTGAAAAATGATCACAAAATTGTTCTCTGCACCCTCGAAAACCTCGAATACGATACCCATAATCTAGTTATCATACTTTTGAGCGGCGGCCATCTCGGATTTAAAAATGAGCCCAAAATTATTTTCTGCACACTCGAGAACCTCGGACACAATATCCATATTGCTGAAAACATAATTGTTTTCGGCAGCCCTCTTGTATTTCAAAAATGATCACAGAATTTTTCTCTGCACCCTCGAGAACCTCGGACACGATATCCATATTGCTAAAATCATAATTTTGTGCGGCGGCCATCTTGGATGTGAAAAATGATCACAAAAACGTTCTTAGCACCCTCGAGAAACTCGGATACGATACCCATAATGTAGTCATCACACTTTTGAGCGGCGGTCATCTTGGATTTGAAAACTGATCACAAAATCGTTCTCTGCACACTCGAAAACCTCGAATACGATACCCATAATCTAGTTATCATACTTTTGAGCGGCGGCCATCTCGAATTTAAAAATGATCCCAAAATTGTTTTCTGCACACTCGAGAACCTTGGCCACGATATCCATATTGCTGAAAACATAATTGTTTGCGGCAGCCCTCTTGGGTTTAAAAATTATCACAGAATTTTTCTCTGCACCCTCGACAACCTCGGACACGATATCTATATTCCTGAAAACATTATTGTTTGCGGCAGTTCTCTTGGATTTTAAAAATGATCACAGAATCGTTCTCTGCACCCTCGAGAACTTCGGGTACGATATCCATTATGTAGTTATCATACTTTTGAGCGGCGGCCATCTTCGATTTGAAAAATGATCACAAAATCGTTCTTTGCACCCTCGAGCACCTCGGATACGATACCCATAATGTAGTTATCATAATTTTAAGCGGCGGCCATCTTGGATTTCAAAAATGATCACAAAATCGTTCTGTGCACTCTCGAGAACCTAGGATACGATACCCATATTTTTGTGATCATAATCTTGTACGGCGGCCATCTCGGATTTAAAAATGATCCCAAAATTATTTTCTGCACACTCGAGAACCTCGGACACGATATCTATATTCCTGAAAACATTATTGTTTGCGGCAGTTCTCTTGGATTTTAAAAATGATCACAGAATCGTTCTCTGCACCCTCGAGAACCTCGGGTACGATATCCATTATGTAGTTATCATAATTTTGAGCGGCGGCCATCCTTGATTTGAAAAATCAACAGAAAATCGTTCTCTGCTCCCTCGAGAAACTCGGACACGATATCCATATTGCTAAAATCATAATTTTGTGCGGCGTCCATCTTGGATTTGAAAAATGATCACCAAATCGGTCTCTGCACTCTCGAGAACCTCGGACACGATATCCATATTGCTAAAATCATAATTTGTTGCGGCGGCCATCTTGGATTTGAAAAATGATCACAAAATCGTTCTCTGTACCCTCGAGAACCTCGGATACGATACCCATACTGTAGTTATCATAATTTTGAGCGGCGGCCATCCTTGATTTGAAAAATCATCAGAAAATCGTTCTCTGCTCCCTCGAGAAACTCGGACACGATATCCATATTGCTAAAATCATAATTTTGTGCGGCGTCCATCTTGGATTTGAAAAATGATCACCAAATCGGTCTCTGCACTCTCGAGAACCTCGGACACGATATCCATATTGCTAAAATCATAATTTGTTGCGGTGGCCATCTTGGATTTGAAAAATGATCACAGAATTTTTCTCTGCACCCTCGAGAACCTCGGACACGATATCCATATTGCTAAAATCACAATTTTGTGCGGCGGCCATCTTGGATTTGAAAAATGATCACAAAATCGTTCTCAGCAACCTCGAGAACCTCCGATACGATACCCATAATGTAGTTATCATAATTTTGAGCGGCGGCCATCTTGGATTTCAAAAATGATCACAAAATCGTTCTGTGCACTCTCAATAACCTCGGATACGGTACCCATATTTTTATGATCATAATCTTGCACGGCGGCCATCTGGGATTTAAAAATGATCCCAAAATTATTTTTTGCACCCTCGAGAACCTCGGACACGATATCCATATTGCTGAAAACATTATTGTTTGCGGTAGTTCTCTTGGATTTAAAAACTGATCACAAAATCGTTCTCTGCACCCTCGAGAACCTCGGACACGATATCCATATTGCTAAAATAATAATTTTGTGCGGCGGCCATCTTGGATTTGAAAAATTATCACCAAATCGTTCTCTGCACCCTTGAGAATCTTGGCCACGATATCCATATTGCTGAAATAATAATTTTGTGCCGCGGCCATCTTGGATTTGTAAAATGATCACAAAATCATTCTCAGCACCCTCGAGAACCTCGGATACGATACCCATAATTTTGTAATCATCATTTTGTGCGGCGGCCATCTCTGATTTGAAAAATTATCACCAAATCGTTCTCTGCACCCTTGAGAATCTTGGCCACGATATCCATATTGCTGAAATCATAATTTTGTGCGGCGGCCATCTTGGATTTGAAAAATGATCACAAAATCATTCTCAGCACCCTCGAGAATATAGGATACGATACCTATATTTTTGTGATCATAATCTTGCACGGCGGCCATCTCGGATTTGAAATTTATCCCAAAATTATTTTCTGCACACTCGAGGACCTCGGACACGATATCCATATTCCTGAAAACATTATTGTTTGCGGAAGTTCTCTTGGATTTCAAAAATGATCACAGAATTGTTCTCTGCACCCTCGAGAACCTCGGGTACGATATCCATAATGTAGTTATCATACTTTTGAGCGGCGGCCATCTTCGATTTGAAAAATGATCACAAAATCGTTCTCTGCATCCTCGAGAACCTCGGATACGATACCCATAATTTTGTAATCATAATTTTGTGCGGCGGCCATCTCTGATTTGAAAAATTATCACCAAATCGTTCTCTGCACCCTTGAGAATCTTAGCCACGATATCCATATTGCTGAAATCATAATTTTGTGCGGCGGCCATCTTGGATTTGAAAAATGATCACAAAATCATTCTCAGCACCCTCGAGAACATAGGATACGATACCTATATTTTTGTGATCATAATCTTGCACGGAGGCCATCTCGGATTTGAAATTTATCCCAAAATTATTTTCTGCACACTCGAGGACCTCGGACACGATATCCATATTCCTGAAAACATTATTGTTTGCGGAAGTTCTCTTGGATTTCAAAAATGATCACAGAATTGTTCTCTGCACCCTCGAGAACCTCGGGTACGATATCCATAATGTAGTTATCATACTTTTGAGCGGCGGCCATCTTCGATTTGAAAAATGATTACAAAATCGTTCTCTGCACCCTCGAGCACCTCGGATACGATACCCATAATGTAGTTATCATAATTTTAAGCGGCGGCCTTCTCGGATTTAAAACTGATCCCAAAATTGTTTTCTGCACCCTCGAGAACCTCGGACACGATATCCATATTGCTGAAATCATAATTTTCTGCGGCGGCCATCTTGGATTTGAAAAATGATCACAAAATCGTTCTCAGCACCCTCCAGAACCTCTGATACGATACCCATAATGTAGTTATCATACTTTTGAGCCGCGGCCATCTTGGATTTGAAAAATAATCACAAAATCGTTCTCTGTACCCTCGAGAACCTCGGATACGATACCCATACTGTAGTTATCATAATTTTGAGCGCCGGCCATCCTTGATTTGAAGAATCATCAGAAAATCGTTCTCTGCTCCCTCGAGAAACTCGGACACGATATCCATATTGCTGAAAACATAATTGATTGCGGCAGCCCTCTTGAATTTCAAAAATAATCACAGAATTGTGCTCTACACCCTCGAGAACCTCGGCCACGATATCCATATTGCTAAAATCATAATTTTGTGCGGCGGCCATCTTGGATTTGAAAAATGATCACCAAATCGGTCTCTGCACCCTCGAGAACCTCGGACACGATATCCATATTGCTAAAATCATAATTTTTTGCGGCGGCCATCTTGGATTTGAAAAATGATCACAGAATTTTTCTCTGCACCCTCGAGAACCTCGGACACGATATCCATATTGCTAAAATCACAATTTTGTGCGGCGGCCATCTTGGATTTGAAAAATGATCACAAAATCGTTCTCAGCAACCTCGAGAACCTCAGATACGATACCCATAATGTAGTTATCATAATTTTGAGCGGCGGCCATCTTGGATTTCAAAAATGATCACAAAATCGTTCTGTGCACTCTCAATTACCTCGGATACGATACCCATATTTTTATGATCATAATCTTGCACGGCGGCCATTTGGGATTTAAAAATGATCCCAAAATTATTTTTTGCACCCTCGAGAACCTCGGACACGATATCCATATTGCTGAAAACATTATTGTTTGCGGTAGTTCTCTTGGATTTAAAAACTGATCACAAAATCGTTCTCTGCACCCTCGAGAACCTCGGACACGATATCCATATTGCTAAAATAATAATTTTGTGCGGCGGCCATCTTGGATTTGAAAAATTATCACCAAATCGTTCTCTGCACCCTTGAGAATCTTGGCCACGATATCCATATTGCTGAAATAATAATTTTGTGCCGCGACCATCTTGGATTTGTAAAATGATCACAAAGACATACTCAGCACCCTCGAGAACCTCGGATACGATACCCATAATTTTGTAATCATCATTTTGTGCGGCGGCCATCTCTGATTTGAAAAATTATCACCAAATCGTTCTCTGCACCCTTGAGAATCTTGGCCACGATATCCATATTGCTGAAATAATAATTTTGTGCCGCGGCCATCTTGGATTTGTAAAATGATCACAAAATCACTCTCAGCACCCTCGAGAACCTCGGATACGATACCCATAATTTTGTAATCATCATTTTGTGCGGCGGCCATCTCTGATTTGAAAAATTATCACCAAATCGTTCTCTGCACCCTTGAGAATCTTGGCCACGATATCCATATTGCTGAAATCATAATTTTGTGCGGCGGCCATCTTGGATTTGAAAAATGATCACAAAATCATTCTCAGCACCCTCGAGAATATAGGATACGATACCTATATTTTTGTGATCATAATCTTGCACGGCGGCCATCTCGGATTTGAAATTTATCCCAAAATTATTTTCTGCACACTCGAGGACCTCGGACACGATATCCATATTCCTGAAAACATTATTGTTTGCGGAAGTTCTCTTGGATTTCAAAAATGATCACAGAATTGTTCTCTGCACCCTCGAGAACCTCGGGTACGATATCCATAATGTAGTTATCATACTTTTGAGCGGCGGCCATCTTCGATTTGAAAAATGATCACAAAATCGTTCTCTGCACCCTCGAGAACCTCGGATACGATACCCATAATTTTGTAATCATAATTTTGTGCGGCGGCCATCTCTGATTTGAAAAATTATCACCAAATCGTTCTCTGCACCCTTGAGAATCTTAGCCACGATATCCATATTGCTGAAATCATAATTTTGTGCGGCGGCCATCTTGGATTTGAAAAATGATCACAAAATCATTCTCAGCACCCTCGAGAACATAGGATACGATACCTATATTTTTGTGATCATAATCTTGCACGGAGGCCATCTCGGATTTGAAATTTATCCCAAAATTATTTTCTGCACACGCGAGGACCTCGGACACGATATCCATATTCCTGAAAACATTATTGTTTGCGGAAGTTCTCTTGGATTTCAAAAATGATCACAGAATTGTTCTCTGCACCCTCGAGAACCTCGGGTACGATATCCATAATGTAGTTATCATACTTTTGAGCGGCGGCCATCTTCGATTTGAAAAATGATCACAAAATCGTTCTCTGCACCCTCGAGCACCTCGGATACGATACCCATAATGTAGTTATCATAATTTTAAGCGGCGGCCTTCTCGGATTTAAAACTGATCCCAAAATTGTTTTCTGCACCCTCGAGAACCTCGGACACGATATCCATATTGCTGAAATCATAATTTTCTGCGGCGGCCATCTTGGATTTGAAAAATGATCACAAAATCGTTCTCAGCACCCTCCAGAACCTCTGATACGATACCCATAATGTAGTTATCATACTTTTGAGCCGCGGCCATCTTGGATTTGAAAAATAATCACAAAATCGTTCTCTGTACCCTCGAGAACCTCGGATACGATACCCATACTGTAGTTATCATAATTTTGAGCGCCGGCCATCCTTGATTTGAAGAATCATCAGAAAATCGTTCTCTGCTCCCTCGAGAAACTCGGACACGATATCCATATTGCTGAAAACATAATTTTGTGCGGCGGCCATCTTGGATTTGAAAAATGATCACCAAATCGGTCTCTGCACCCTCGAGAACCTCGGACACGATATCCATAATGCTAAAATCATAATTTTTTGCGGCGGCCATCTTGGATTTGAAAAATGATCACAGAATTTTTCTCTGCACCCTCGAGAACCTCGGACACGATATCCATATTGCTAAAATCACAATTTTGTGCGGCGGCCATCTTGGATTTGAAAAATGATCACAAAATCGTTCTCAGCAACCTCGAGAACCTCGGATACGATACCCATAATGTAGTTATCATAATTTTGAGCGGCGGCCATCTTGGATTTCAAAAATGATCACAAAATCGTTCTGTGCACTCTCAATAACCTCGGATACGATACCCATATTTTTATGATCATAATCTTGCACGGCGGCCATCTGGGATTTAAAAATGATCCCAAAATTATTTTTTGCACCCTCGAGAACCTCGGACACGATATCCATATTGCTGAAAACATTATTGTTTGCGGTAGTTCTCTTGGATTTAAAAACTGATCACAAAATCGTTCTCTGCACCCTCGAGAACCTCGGACACGATATCCATATTGCTAAAATAATAATTTTGTGCGGCGGCCATCTTGGATTTGAAAAATTATCACCAAATCGTTCTCTGCACCCTTGAGATTCTTGGCCACGATATCCATATTGCTGAAGTAATAATTTTGTGCCGCGGCCATCTTGGATTTGTAAAATGATCACAAAATCATACTCAGCACCCTCGAGAACCTCGGATACGATACCCATAATTTTGTAATCATCATTTTGTGCGGCGGCCATCTCTGATTTGAAAAATTATCACCAAATCGTTCTCTGCACCCTTGAGAATCTTGGCCACGATATCCATATTGCTGAAATCATAATTTTGTGCGGCGGCCATCTTGGATTTGAAAAATGATCACAAAATCATTCTCAGCACCCTCGAGAACATAGGATACGATACCTATATTTTTGTGATCATAATCTTGCACGGCGGCCATCTCGGATTTGAAATTTATCCCAAAATTATTTTCTGCACACTCGAGGACCTCGGACACGATATCCATATTCCTGAAAACATTATTGTTTGCGGAAGTTCTCTTGGATTTCAAAAATGATCACAGAATTGTTCTCTGCACCCTCGAGAACCTCGGGTACGATATCCATAATGTAGTTATCATACTTTTGAGCGGCGGCCATCTTCGATTTGAAAAATGATCACAAAATCGTTCTCTGCATCCTCGAGAACCTCGGATACGATACCCATAATTTTGTAATCATAATTTTGTGCGGCGGCCATCTCTGATTTGAAAAATTATCACCAAATCGTTCTCTGCACCCTTGAGAATCTTAGCCACGATATCCATATTGCTGAAATCATAATTTTGTGCGGCGGCCATCTTGGATTTGAAAAATGATCACAAAATCATTCTCAGCACCCTCGAGAACATAGGATACGATACCTATATTTTTGTGATCATAATCTTGCACGGAGGCCATCTCGGATTTGAAATTTATCCCAAAATTATTTTCTGCACACTCGAGGACCTCGGACACGATATCCATATTCCTGAAAACATTATTGTTTGCGGAAGTTCTCTTGGATTTCAAAAATGATCACAGAATTGTTCTCTGCACCCTCGAGAACCTCGGGTACGATATCCATAATGTAGTTATCATACTTTTGAGCGGCGGCCATCTTCGATTTGAAAAATGATCACAAAATCGTTCTCTGCACTCTCGAGAACCTCGGACACGATATCCATATTGCTAAAATCATAATTTGTTGCGGCGGCCATCTTGGATTTGAAAAATGATCACAAAATCGTTCTCTGTACCCTCGAGAACCTCGGTTACGATACCCATACTGTAGTTATCATAATTTTAAGCGGCGGCCATCCTTGATTTGAAAAATCATCAGAAAATCGTTCTCTGCTCCCTCGAGAAACTCGGACACGATATCCATATTGCTAAAATCATAATTTTGTGCGGCGTCCATCTTGGATTTGAAAAATGATCACCAAATCGGTCTCTGCACTCTCGAGAACCTCGGACACGATATCCATATTGCTAAAATCATAATTTGTTGCGGCGGCCATCTTGGATTTGAAAAATGATCACAGAATTTTTCTCTGCACCCTCGAGAACCTCGGACACGATATCCATATTGCTAAAATCACAATTTTGTGCGGCGGCCATCTTGGATTTGAAAAATGATCACAAAATCGTTCTCAGCAACCTCGAGAACCTCGGATACGATACCCATAATGTAGTTATCATAATTTTGAGCGGCGGCCATCTTGGATTTCAAAAATGATCACAAAATCGTTCTGTGCACTCTCAATAACCTCGGATACGATACCCATATTTTTATGATCATAATCTTGCACGGCGGCCATCTGGGATTTAAAAATGATCCCAAAATTATTTTTTGCACCCTCGAGAACCTCGGACACGATATCCATATTGCTTAAAACATTATTGTTTGCGGTAGTTCTCTTGGATTTAAAAACTGATCACAAAATCGTTCTCTGCACCCTCGAGAACCTCGGACACGATATCCATATTGCTAAAATAATAATTTTGTGCGGCGGCCATCTTGGATTTGAAAAATTATCACCAAATCGTTCTCTGCACCCTTGAGAATCTTGGCCACGATATCCATATTGCTGAAATAATAATTTTGTGCCGCGGCCATCTTGGATTTGTAAAATGATCACAAAATCATTCTCAGCACCCTCGAGAACCTCGGATACGATACCCATAATTTTGTAATCATCATTTTGTGCGGCGGCCATCTCTGATTTGAAAAATTATCACCAAATCGTTCTCTGCACCCTTGAGAATCTTGGCCACGATATCCATATTGCTGAAATCATAATTTTGTGCGGTGGCCATCTTGGATTTGAAAAATGATCACAAAATCATTCTCAGCACCCTCGAGAACATAGGATACGATACCTATATTTTTGTGATCATAATCTTGCACGGCGGCCATCTCGGATTTGAAATTTATCCCAAAATTATTTTCTGCACACTCGAGGACCTCGGACACGATATCCATATTCCTGAAAACATTATTGTTTGCGGAAGTTCTCTTGGATTTCAAAAATGATCACAGAATTGTTCTCTGCACCCTCGAGAACCTCGGGTACGATATCCATAATGTAGTTATCATACTTTTGAGCGGCGGCCATCTTCGATTTGAAAAATGATCACAAAATCGTTCTCTGCACTCTCGAGAACCTCGGACACGATATCCATATTGCTAAAATCATAATTTGTTGCGGCGGCCATCTTGGATTTGAAAAATGATCACAAAATCGTTCTCTGTACCCTCGAGAACCTCGGATACGATACCCATACTGTAGTTATCATAATTTTAAGCGGCGGCCATCCTTGATTTGAAAAATCATCAGAAAATCGTTCTCTGTTCCCTCGAGAAACTCGGACACGATATCCATATTGCTAAAATCATAATTTTGTGCGGCGTCCATCTTGGATTTGAAAAATGATCACCAAATCGGTCTCTGCACTCTCGAGAACCTCGGACACGATATCCATATTGCTAAAATCATAATTTGTTGCGGCGGCCATCTTGGATTTGAAAAATGATCACAGAATTTTTCTCTGCACCCTCGAGAACCTCGGACACGATATCCATATTGCTAAAATCACAATTTTGTGCGGCGGCCATCTTGGATTTGAAAAATGATCAGAAAATCGTTCTCAGCAACCTCGAGAACCTCGGATACGATACCCATAATGTAGTTATCATAATTTTGAGCGGAGGCCATCTTGGATTTCAAAAATGATCACAAAATCGTTCTGTGCACTCTCAATAACCTCGGATACGATACCCATATTTTTATGATCATAATCTTGCACGGCGGCCATCTGGGATTTAAAAATGATCCCAAAATTATTTTTTGCACCCTCGAGAACCTCGGACACGATATCCATATTGCTGAAAACATTATTGTTTGCGTTAGTTCTCTTGGATTTAAAAACTGATCACAGAATCGTTCTCTGCACCCTCGAGAACCTCGGACACGATATCCATATTGCTAAAATAATAATTTTGTGCGGCGGCCATCTTGGATTTGAAAAATTATCACCAAATCGTTCTCTGCACCCTTGAGAATCTTGGCCACGATATCCATATTGCTGAAATCATAATTTTGTGCGGCGGCCATCTTGGATTTGAAAAATGATCACAAAATCATTCTCAGCACCCTCGAGAACATAGGATACGATACCTATATTTTTGTGATCATAATCTTGCACGGCGGCCATCTCGGATTTGAAATTTATCCCAAAATTATTTTCTGCACACTCGAGGACCTCGGACACGATATCCATATTCCTGAAAACATTATTGTTTGCGGAAGTTCTCTTGGATTTCAAAAATGATCACAGAATTGTTCTCTGCACCCTCGAGAACCTCGGGTACGATATCCATAATGTAGTTATCATACTTTTGAGCGGCGGCCATCTTCAATTTGAAAAATGATCACAAAATCGTTCTCTGCATCCTCGAGAACCTCGGATACGATACCCATGATTTTGTAATCATAATTTTGTGCGGCGGCCATCTCTGATTTGACAAATTATCACCAAATCGTTCTCTGCACCCTTGAGAATCTTAGCCACGATATCCATATTGCTGAAATCATAATTTTGTGCGGCGGCCATCTTGGATTTGAAAAATGATCACAAAATCATTCTCAGCACCCTCGAGAACATAGGATACGATATCTATATTTTTGTGATCATAATCTTGCACGGAGGCCATCTCGGATTTGAAATTTATCCCAAAATTATTTTCTGCACACTCGAGGACCTCGGACACGATATCCATATTCCTGAAAACATTATTGTTTGCGGAAGTTCTCTTGGATTTCAAAAATGATCACAGAATTGTTCTGTGCACCCTCGAGAACCTCGGGTACGATATCCATAATGTAGTTATCATACTTTTGAGCGGCGGCCATCTTCGATTTGAAAAATGATCACAAAATCGTTCTCTGCACCCTCGAGCACCTCGGATACGATACCCATAATGTAGTTATCATAATTTTAAGCGGCGGCCTTCTCGGATTTAAAACTGATCCCAAAATTGTTTTCTGCACCCTCGAGAACCTCGGACACGATATCCATATTGCTGAAATCATAATTTTCTGCGGCGGCCATCTTGGATTTGAAAAATGATCACAAAATCGTTCTCAGCACCCTCCAGAACCTCTGATACGATACCCATAATGTAGTTATCATACTTTTGAGCCGCGGCCATCTTGGATTTGAAAAATAATCACAAAATCGTTCTCTGTACCCTCGAGAACCTCGGATACGATACCCATACTGTAGTTATCATAATTTTGAGCGCCGGCCATCCTTGATTTGAAGAATCATCAGAAAATCGTTCTCTGCTCCCTCGATAAACTCGGACACGATATCCATATTGCTGAAAACATAATTGTTTGCGGCAGCCCTCTTGAATTTCAAAAATAATCACAGAATTGTGCTCTACACCCTCGAGAACCTCGGCCACGATATCCATATTGCTAAAATCATAATTTTGTGCGGCGGCCATCTTGGATTTGAAAAATGATCACCAAATCGGTCTCTGCACCCTCGAGAACCTCGGACACGATATCCATATTGCTAAAATCATAATTTTTTGCGGCGGCCATCTTGGATTTGAAAAATGATCACAGAATTTTTCTCTGCACCCTCGAGAACCTCGGACACGATATCCATATTGCAGAAATCATAATTTTGTGCGGCGACCATCTTGGATTTGAAAAATAATCACAAAATCGTTCTCAGCACCCTCGAGAACCTCGGATACGATACCCATAATGTAGTTATCATACTTTTGACCTGCGGCCATATTGGATTTGAAAAATGATCACAAAATTGTTCTCTGCACCCTCGAGAACCTCGGATACGATAACCATAATGTACTTATCATAATTTTAAGCGGCGGCCTTCTCGGATTTAAAACTGATCCCAAAATTGTTTTCTGCACTTCGAGAACCTAGGACACGATATCCATATTGCTGAAATCATAATTTTCTGCGGCGGCCATCTTGGATTTGAAAAATGATCACTAAATCGTTCTCAGCACCCTGCAGAACCTCTGATACGATACCCATAATGTAGTTATCATACTTTTGAGCCGCTGCCATCTTGGATTTGAAAAATGATCACAAAAACGTTCTCTGTACCCTCGAGAACCTCGGATACGATACCCATACTGTAGTTATCATAATTTTGAGCGGCGGCCATCCTTGATTTGAAAAATCATCAGAAAATCGTTCTCTGCTCCCTCGAGAAACTCGGACACGATATCCATATTGCTAAAATCATAATTTTGTGCGGCGGCCATCTTGGATTTGAAAAATGATCAACAAATCGGTCTCTGCACTCTCGAGAACCTCGGACACGATATCCATATTGCTAAAATCATAATTTTTTGCGGCGGCCATCTTGGATTTGAAAAATGATCACAGAATTTTTCTCTGCACCCTCGAGAACCTCGGACACGATATCCATATTGCTAAAATCATAATTTTGTGCGGCGGCCTACTTGGATTTGAAAAATGATCACCAAATCGTTTTCAGCACCCTCGAGAACCTCGGATACGATAGCCATAATGTAGTTATCATACTTTTGAGCGGCGGCCATCATGGATTTAAAAAATTATCACAAAATCGTTCTGTGCACTCTCGAGAACCACGGATACGATACCCATAATGTAGCTATCATACTTTTGAGCGGCGGCCATCTCGGATTTCAAAATGATCCCAAACACGTTCTTAGCACCCTCGAGAAACTCGGATACGATACCCATAATGTAGTTATCATACTTTTGAGCGGCGGTCATCTTGGATTTGAAAACTGATCACAAAATCATTCTCAGCACCCTCGAGAACCTCGGATACTTTTGAGCCGCGGCTATCTTGGATTTGAAAAATGATCACAAAATCGTTCTCTGCACCCTCGAGAACCTCGGACACGATATCCATATTGCTAAAATCATAATTTTTTGCGGCGGCCATCTTGGATTTGAAAAATGATCACAGAATTTTTCTCTGCACCCTCGAGAACCTCGGACACGATATCCATATTGCTAAAATCATAATTTTGTGCGGCGGCCTACTTGGATTTGAAAAATGATCACCAAATCGTTTTCAGCACCCTCGAGAACCTGGGATACGATACCCATAATGTAGTTATCATACTTTTGAGCGGCGGCCATCATGGATTTAAAAAATTATCACAAAATCGTTCTGTGCACTCTCGAGAACCACGGATACGATACCCATAATGTAGCTATCATACTTTTGAGCGGCGGCCATCTCGGATTTCAAAATGATCCCAAACACGTTCTTAGCACCCTCGAGAAACTCGGATACGATACCCATAATGTAGTTATCATACTTTTGAGCGGCGGTCATCTTGGATTTGAAAACTGATCACAAAATCATTCTCAGCACCCTCGAGAACCTCGGATACTTTTGAGCCGCGGCTATCTTGGATTTGAAAAATGATCACAAAATTGTTCTCTGCACCCTCGAAAACCTCGAATATGATACCCATAATCTAGTTATCATACTTTTGAGCGGCGGCCATCTCGGATTTAAAAATGAGCCCAAAATTATTTTCTGCACACTCGAGAACCTCGGACACAATATCCATATTGCTGAAAACATAATTGTTTTCGGCAGCCCTCTTGGATGTCAAAAATGATCACAGAATTTTTCTCTGCACCCTCGACAACCTCGGACACGATATTCATATTGCTAAAATCATAATTTTGTGCGGCGGCCATCTTGGATTTGAAAAATGATCACAAAATCGTTCTCAGCACCCTCGAGAACCTCGGATACGATACCCATAATGTAGTTATCATAATTTTGAGCAGCGGCCATCTTGGATTTCAAAAATGATCACAAAATCGTTCTGTGCACTCTCGAGAACCTAGGATACGACACCCATATTTTTGTGATCATAATCTTGTACGGCGGCCATCTCGGATTTAAAAATGATCCCAAAATTATTTTCTGCACACTCGAGAACCTCGGACACGATATCCATATTGCTGAAAACATTATTGTTTGCGGTAGTTCTCTTGGATTTAAAAACTGATCACAAAATCGTTCTCTGCACCCTCGAGAACCTCGGACACGATATCCATATTGCTAAAATAATAATTTTGTGCGGCGGCCATCTTGGATTTGAAAAATTATCACCAAATCGTTCTCTGCACCCTTGAGAATCTTGGCCACGATATCCATATTGCTGAAATAATAATTTTGTGCCGCGGCCATCTTGGATTTGTAAAATGATCACAAAATCATACTCAGCACCCTCGAGAACCTCGGATACGATACCCATAATTTTGTAATCATTATTTTGTGCGGCGGCCATCTCTGATTTGAAAAATTTTCACCAAATCGTTCTCTGCACCCTTGAGAATCTTGGCCACGATATCCATATTGCTGAAATCATAATTTTGTGCGGCCGCCATCTTGGATTTGAAAAATGATCACAAAATCATTCTCAGCACCCTCGAGAACATAGGATACGATACCTATATTTTTGTGATCATAATCTTGCACGGCGGCCATCTCGGATTTGAAATTTATCCCAAAATTATTTTCTGCACACTCGAGGACCTCGGACACGATATCCATATTCCTGAAAACATTATTGTTTGCGGAAGTTCTCTTGGATTTCAAAAATGATCACAGAATTGTTCTCTGCACCCTCGAGAACCTCGGGTACGATATCCATAATGTAGTTATCATACTTTTGAGCGGCGGCCATCTTCGATTTGAAAAATGATCACAAAATTGTTCTCTGCACCCTCGAAAACCTCGAATATGATACCCATAATCTAGTTATCATACTTTTGAGCGGCGGCCATCTCGGATTTAAAAATGAGCCCAAAATTATTTTCTGCACACTCGAGAACCTCGGACACAATATCCATATTGCTGAAAACATAATTGTTTTCGGCAGCCCTCTTGGATTTCAAAAATGATCACAGAATTTTTCTCTGCACCCTCGACAACCTCGGACACGATATTCATATTGCTAAAATCATAATTTTGTGCGGCGGCCATCTTGGATTTGAAAAATGATCACAAAATCGTTCTCAGCACCCTCGAGAACCTCGGATACGATACCCATAATGTAGTTATCATAATTTTGAGCGGCGGCCATCTTGGATTTCAAAAATGATCACAAAATCGTTCTGTGCACTCTCGAGAACCTAGGATACGACACCCATATTTTTGTGATCATAATCTTGTACGGCGGCCATCTCGGATTTAAAAATGATCCCAAAATTATTTTCTGCACACTCGAGAACCTCGGACACGATATCCATATTGCTGAAAACATTATTGTTTGCGGTAGTTCTCTTGGATTTAAAAACTGATCACAAAATCGTTCTCTGCACCCTCGAGAATCTCGGACACGATATCCATATTGCTAAAATAATAATTTTGTGCGGCGGCCATCTTGGATTTGAAAAATTATCACCAAATCGTTCTCTGCACCCTTGAGAATCTTGGCCACGATATCCATATTGCTGAAATAATAATTTTGTGCCGCGGCCATCTTGGATTTGTAAAATGATCACAAAATCATACTCAGCACCCTCGAGAACCTCGGATACGATACCCATAATTTTGTAATCATCATTTTGTGCGGCGGCCATCTCTGATTTGAAAAATTATCACCAAATCGTTCTCTGCACCCTTGAGAATCTTGGCCACGATATCCATATTGCTGAAATCATAATTTTGTGCGGCGGCCATCTTGGATTTGAAAAATGATCACAAAATCATTCTCAGCACCCTCGAGAACATAGGATACGATACCTATATTTTTGTGATCATAATCTTGCACGGCGGCCATCTCGGATTTGAAATTTATCCCAAAATTATTTTCTGCACACTCGAGGACCTCGGACACGATATCCATATTCCTGAAAACATTATTGTTTGCGGAAGTTCTCTTGGATTTCAAAAATGATCACAGAATTGTTCTCTGCACCCTCGAGAACCTCGGGTACGATATCCATAATGTAGTTATCATACTTTTGAGCGGCGGCCATCTTCGATTTGAAAAATGATCACAAAATCGTTCTCTGCATCCTCGAGAACCTCGGATACGATACCCATAATTTTGTAATCATAATTTTGTGCGGCGGCCATCTCTGATTTGAAAAATTATCACCAAATCGTTCTCTGCACCCTTGAGAATCTTAGCCACGATATCCATATTGCTGAAATCATAATTTTGTGCGGCGGCCATCTTGGATTTGAAAAATGATCACAAAATCATTCTCAGCACCCTCGAGAACATAGGATACGATACCTATATTTTTGTGATCATAATCTTGCACGGAGGCCATCTCGGATTTGAAATTTATCCCAAAATTATTTTCTGCACACTCGAGGACCTCGGACACGATATCCATATTCCTGAAAACATTATTGTTTGCGGAAGTTCTCTTGGATTTCAAAAATGATCACAGAATTGTTCTCTGCACCCTCGAGAACCTCGGGTACGATATCCATAATGTAGTTATCATACTTTTGAGCGGCGGCCATCTTCGATTTGAAAAATGATCACAAAATCGTTCTCTGCACTCTCGAGAACCTCGGACACGATATCCATATTGCTAAAATCATAATTTGTTGCGGCAGCCATCTTGGATTTGAAAAATGATCACAAAATCGTTCTCTGTACCCTCGAGAACCTCGGATACGATACCCATACTGTAGTTATCATAATTTTGAGCGGCGGCCATCCTTGATTTGAAAAATCATCAGAAAATCGTTCTCTGCTCCCTCGAGAAACTCGGACACGATATCCATATTGCTAAAATCATAATTTTGTGCGGCGTCCATCTTGGATTTGAAAAATGATCACCAAATCGGTCTCTGCACTCTCGAGAACCTCGGACACGATATCCATATTGCTAAAATCATAATTTGTTGCGGCGGCCATCTTGGATTTGAAAAATGATCACAAAATCGTTCTCTGCACCCTCGAGAACCTCGGACACGATATCCATATTGCTAAAATCACAATTTTGTGCGGCGGCCATCTTGGATTTGAAAAATGATCACAAAATCGTTCTCAGCAACCTCGAGAACCTCGGATACGATACCCATAATGTAGTTATCATAATTTTGAGCGGCGGCCATCTTGGATTTCAAAAATGATCACAAAATCGTTCTGTGCACTCTCAATAACCTCGGATACGATACCCATATTTTTATGATCATAATCTTGCACGGCGGCCATCTGGGATTTAAAAATGATCCCAAAATTATTTTTTGCACCCTCGAGAACCTCGGACACGATATCCATATTGCTGAAAACATTATTGTTTGCGGTAGTTCTCTTGGATTTAAAAACTGATCACAAAATCGTTCTCTGCACCCTCGAGAACCTCGGACACGATATCCATATTGCTAAAATAATAATTTTGTGCGGCGGCCATCTTGGATTTGAAAAATTATCACCAAATCGTTCTCTGCACCCTTGAGAATCTTGGCCACGATATCCATATTGCTGAAATAATAATTTTGTGCCGCGGCCATCTTGGATTTGTAAAATGATCACAAAATCATTCTCAGCACCCTCGAGAACCTCGGATACGATACCCATAATTTTGTTATCATCATTTTGTGCGGCGGCCATCTCTGATTTGAAAAATTATCACCAAATCGTTCTCTGCACCCTTGAGAATCTTGGCCACGATATCCATATTGCTGAAATCATAATTTTGTGCGGCGGCCATCTTGGATTTGAAAAATGATCACAAAATCATTCTCAGCACCCTCGAGAACATAGGATACGATACCTATATTTTTGTGATCATAATCTTGCACGGCGGCCATCTCGGATTTGAAATTTATCCCAAAATTATTTTCTGCACACTCGAGGACCTCGGACACGATATCCATATTCCTGAAAACATTATTGTTTGCGGAAGTTCTCTTGGATTTCAAAAATGATCACAGAATTGTTCTCTGCACCCTCGAGAACCTCGGGTACGATATCCATAATGTAGTTATCATACTTTTGAGCGGCGGCCATCTTCGATTTGAAAAATGATCACAAAATCGTTCTCTGCATCCTCGAGAACCTCGGATACGATACCCATAATTTTGTAATCATAATTTTGTGCGGCGGCCATCTCTGATTTGAAAAATTATCACCAAATCGTTCTCTGCACCCTTGAGAATCTTAGCCACGATATCCATATTGCTGAAATCATAATTTTGTGCGGCGGCCATCTTGGATTTGAAAAATGATCACAAAATCATTCTCAGCACCCTCGAGAACATAGGATACGATACCTATATTTTTGTGATCATAATCTTGCACGGAGGCCATCTCGGATTTGAAATTTATCCCAAAATTATTTTCTGCACACTCGAGGACCTCGGACACGATATCCATATTCCTGAAAACATTATTGTTTGCGGAAGTTCTCTTGAATTTCAAAAATGATCACAGAATTGTTCTCTGCACCCTCGAGAACCTCGGGTACGATATCCATAATGTAGTTATAATACTTTTGAGCGGCGGCCATCTTCGATTTGAAAAATGATCACAAAATCGTTCTCTGTACCCTCGAGCACCTCGGATACGATACCCATAATGTAGTTATCATAATTTTAAGCGGCGGCCTTCTCGGATTTAAAACTGATCCCAAAATTGTTTTCTGCACCCTCGAGAACCTCGGACACGATATCCATATTGCTGAAATCATAATTTTCTGCGGCGGCCATCTTGGATTTGAAAAATGATCACAAAATCGTTCTCAGCACCCTCCAGAACCTCTGATACGATACCCATAATGTAGTTATCATACTTTTGAGCCGCGGCCATCTTGGATTTGAAAAATAATCACAAAATCGTTCTCTGTACCCTCGAGAACCTCGGATACGATACCCATACTGTAGTTATCATAATTTTGAGCGCCGGCCATCCTTGATTTGAAGAATCATCAGAAAATCGTTCTCTGCTCCCTCGAGAAACTCGGACACGATATCCATATTGCTGAAAACATAATTGTTTGCGGCAGCCCTCTTGAATTTCAAAAATAATCACAGAATTGTGCTCTACACCCTCGAGAACCTCGGCCACGATATCCATATTGCTAAAATCATAATTTTGTGCGGCGGCCATCTTGGATTTGAAAAATGATCACAAAATCGGTCTCTGCACCCTCGAGAACCTCGGACACGATATCCATATTGCTAAAATCATAATTTTTTGCGGCGGCCATCTTGGATTTGAAAAATGATCACAGAATTTTTCTCTGCACCCTCGAAAACCTCGGACACGATATCCATATTGCAGAAATCATAATTTTGTGCGGCGACCATCTTGGATTTGAAAAATAATCACAAAATCGTTCTCAGCACCCTCGAGAACCTCGGATACGATACCCATAATGTAGTTATCATACTTTTGACCGGCGGCCATATTGGATTTGAAAAATGATCACAAAATTGTTCTCTGCACCCTCGAGAACCTCGGATACGATAACCATAATGTACTTATCATAATTTTAAGCGGCGGCCTTCTCGGATTTAAAACTGATCCCAAAATTGTTTTCTGCACCCTCGAGAACCTAGGACACGATATCCATATTGCTGAAATCATAATTTTCTGCGGCGGCCATCTTGGATTTGAAAAATGATCACTAAATCGTTCTCAGCACCCTGCAGAACCTCTGATACGATACCCATAATGTAGTTATCATACTTTTGAGCCGCGGCCATCTTGGATTTGAAAAATGATCACAAAATCGTTCTCTGTACCCTCGAGAACCTCGGATACGATACCCATACTGTAGTTATCATAATTTTGAGCGGCGGCCATCCTTGATTTGAAAAATCATCAGAAAATCGTTCTCTGCTCCCTCGAGAAACTCGGACACGATATCCATATTGCTAAAATCATAATTTTGTGCGGCGGCCATCTTGGATTTGAAAAATGATCAACAAATCGGTCTCTGCACTCTCGAGAACCTAGGACACGATATCCATATTGCTAAAATCATAATTTTTTGCGGCGGCCATCTTGGATTTGAAAAATGATCACAGAATTTTTCTCTGCACCCTCGAGAACCTCGGACACGATATCCATATTGCTAAAATCATAATTTTGTGCGGCGGCCTACTTGGATTTGAAAAATGATCACCAAATCGTTTTCAGCACCCTCGAGAACCTCGGATACGATAACCATAATGTAGTTATCATACTTTTGAGCGGCGGCCATCATGGATTTAAAAAATTATCACAAAATCGTTCTGTGCACTCTCGAGAACCACGGATACGATACCCATAATGTAGCTATCATACTTTTGAGCGGCGGCCATCTCGGATTTCAAAATGATCCCAAACACGTTCTTAGCACCCTCGAGAAACTCGGATACGATACCCATAATGTAGTTTTCATACTTTTGAGCGGCGGTCATCTTGGATTTGAAAACTGATCACAAAATCATTCTCAGCACCCTCGAGAACCTCGGATACTTTTGAGCCGCGGCTATCTTGGATTTGAAAAATGATCACAAAATCGTTCTCTGCACCCTCGAGAACCTCGGACACGATATCCATATTGCTAAAATCATAATTTTTTGCGGCGGCCATCTTGGATTTGAAAAATGATCACAGAATTTTTCTCTGCACCCTCGAGAACCTCGGACACGATATCCATATTGCTAAAATCATAATTTTGTGCGGCGGCCTACTTGGATTTGAAAAATGATCACCAAATCGTTTTCAGCACCCTCGAGAACCTCGGATACGATACCCATAATGTAGTTATCATACTTTTGAGCGGCGGCCATCATGGATTTAAAAAATTATCACAAAATCGTTCTGTGCACTCTCGAGAACCACGGATACGATACCCATAATGTAGCTATCATACTTTTGAGCGGCGGCCATCTCGGATTTCAAAATGATCCCAAACACGTTCTTAGCACCCTCGAGAAACTCGGATACGATACCCATAATGTAGTTATCATACTTTTGAGCGGCGGTCATCTTGGATTTGAAAACTGATCACAAAATCATTCTCAGCACCCTCGAGAACCTCGGATACTTTTGAGCCGCGGCTATCTTGGATTTGAAAAATGATCACAAAATTGTTCTCTGCACCCTCGAAAACTTCGAATATGATACCCATAATCTAGTTATCATTCTTTTGAGCGGCGGCCATCTCGGATTTAAAAATGAGCCCAAAATTATTTTCTGCACACTCGAGAACCTCGGACACAATATCCATATTGCTGAAAACATAATTGTTTTCGGCAGCCCTCTTGGATTTCAAAAATGATCATAGAATTTTTCTCTGCACCCTCGACAACCTCGGACACGATATTCATATTGCTAAAATCATAATTTTGTGCGGCGGCCATCTTGGATTTGAAAAATGATCACAAAATCGTTCTCAGCACCCTCGAGAACCTCGGATACGATACCCATAATGTAGTTATCATAATTTTGAGCGGCGGCCATCTTGGATTTCAAAAATGATCACAAAATCGTTCTGTGCACTCTCGAGAACCTAGGATACGACACCCATATTTTTGTGATCATAATCTTGTACGGCGGCCATCTCGGATTTAAAAATGATCCCAAAATTATTTTCTGCACACTCGAGAACCTCGGACACGATATCTATATTCCTGAAAACATTATTGTTTCGGCAGTTCTCTTGGATTTTAAAAATGATCACAGAATCGTTCTCTGCACCCTCGAGAACCTCGGGTACGATATCCATTATTTAGTTATCATACTTTTGAGCGGCGGCCATCTTCGATTTGAAAAATGATCACAAAATCGTTCTCTGCACCCTCGAGCACCTCGGATACGATACCAATAATGTAGTTATCATAATTTTAAGCGGCGGCCATCTTGGATTTCAAAAATGATCACAAAATCGTTCTGTGCACTCTCGAGAACCTAGGATACGATACCCATATTTTTGTGATCATAATCTTGTACGGCGGCCATCTCGGATTTAAAAAAGATCCCAAAATTATTTTCTGCACACTCGAGAACCTCGGACACGATATCTATATTCCTGAAAACATTATTGTTTCGGCAGTTCTCTTGGATTTTAAAAATGATCACAGAATCGTTCTCTGCACCCTCGAGAACCTCGGGTACGATATCCATTATTTAGTTATCATACTTTTGAGCGGCGGCCATCCTTGATTTGAAAAATCATCAGAAAATCGTTCTCTGCTCCCTCGAGAAACTCGGACACGATATCCATATTGCTAAAATCATAATTTTGTGCGGCGGCCATCTTGGATTTGAAAAATGATCACCAAATCGGTCTCTGCACTCTCGAGAACCTCGGACACGATATCCATATTGCTAAAATCATAATTTTTTGCGGCGGCCATCTTGGATTTGAAAAATGATCACAGAATTTTTCTCTGCACTCTCGAGAACCTCGGACACGATATTCATATTGCTAAAATCATAATTTTGTGCGGCGGCCATCTTGGATTTCAAAAATGATCACAAAATCGTTCTGTGCTCTCTCAATAACCTCGGATACGATACCCATATTTTTATGATCATTATCTTGCACGGTGGCCATCTCGGATTTAAAAATGATCCCAAAATTATTTTCTGCACCCTCCAGAACCTCGGACACGATATCCATATTGCTGAAAACATTATTGTTTGCGGTAGTTCTCTTGGATTTCAAAAATGATCACAGAATTGTTCTCTGCACCCTCGAGAACCTCGGACACGATATCCATATTGCTAAAATCATAATTTTGTGCGGCGGCCATCTTGGATTTGAAAAATGATCACCAAATCGTTCTCTGCACACTTGAGAATCTAGGCCACGATATCCATATTGCTGAAATCATAATTTTGTGCGGCGGCCATCTTGGGTTTGAAAAATGTTCACAAAATCATTCTCAGCACCCTCGAGAACCTCTGATACGATACCCATAATGTAGTTATCATATTTTTGAGCCGCGGCCATCTTGGATTTCAAAAATGATCACAAAATCGTTTTCTGAACCCTCGAGAACCTCGGATACGATACCCATAATGTTGTAATCATAATTTTGAGCGGCGGCCATCTTGGATTTCAAAAATGATCACAAAATCGTTCTGTGCACTCTCGAAAACCTCGGATACAATACCCATATTTCTGTGATCATAATCTTGAACGGCGGCCATCTTGGATTTAAAAAATGATCACAAAAAATTTCTAAGCACCCTCGAGAAACTTGGATACGATACCCATAATGTAGTTATCATACTTTTGAGCGGCGGTCATCTTGGATTTGAAAACTGATCACAAAATCGTTCTCTGCACCCTCGAAAGCCTCGAATACGATACCCATAATCTAGTTATCATACTTTTGAGCGGCGGCCATCTCGGATTTAAAGATGATCCCAAAATTGTTTTCTGCACACTCGAAAACCTCGGACACGATATCCATATTGCTGAAAACATAATTGTTTACGGCAGCCCTCTTGGATTTCAAAAATTATCACAGAATATTTCTCTGCACCCTCGAGAAACTCGGACACGATATCCATATTGCTTAAATCATAATTTTGTGCGGCAGCCATCTTGGATTTGAAAAATGATCACCAAATCGTTCTCTGCACCCTCGAGAACCTCGGGCACAATATCCATATTGCTAAAATCATAATTTTGTGCGGCGGCAATCTTGGTTTTGAAAAATGATCACAAAATCGTTCTCAGCACCCTCGAGAACCTCGGATACGATACCCATAATGTAGTTATCATACTATTGAGCGGCGGCCATCTTGGATTTAAAAACTGATCACAAAATCGTTCTCTGCACCCTCGAGAACCTAGGATACGATACCCATAATGTAGTTATCATACTATTGAGCGGCTGCCATCTCGGATTTAAAAATGATCCCAAAATTGTTTTCTGCACCCTCGAGAACCTCGGACACGATATCCATATTGCTGAAATCATACTTTTGAGTGGCGGCCATCTTCGATTTGTATAATGATCACAAAATCGTTCTTTGCACCCTCGAGGACCTCGAATACGATACCCATAATGTAGCTATCATAATTTTGAGCGGCGGCCATCTTGGATTTCAAAAATGATCACAAAATCGTTCTGTGCACTCTCGAGAACCTAGGATACGATACCCATATTTTTGTGATCATAATCTTGCACGGCGGCCATCTCGGATTTAAAAATGATCTCAAGATTATTTTCTGCACCCTCGAGAACCTCACACAATATCCATATTGCTGAAATCATTATTGTTTGCGGCAGCCCTCTTGGATTTCAAAAATGATCACAGAATTTGACGCTGCACCCTCGAGAACCTAGGACACGATATCCATGTTGCTAAAATCATAATTTTGTGCGGCGGCCATCTTCGATTTGAAAAATGTTCACCAAATCGTTCTCTGCACCCTCGAGAACCTCGGGTACGATATCCATATAGCTAAAATCATAATTTTGTGCGGCGGCCATCTTGGATTTGAAAAATGTTCAAAAAATCGCTCTCAGCACCCTCGAGAACCTCGGATACGATACCCATAATGTAGTTATCATACTTTTGAGCGGCGGCCATCTTGGATTTGAAAACTGATCACAAAATCGTTCTCTGCATCCTCGAGAACCTAGGATACGATACACATAATCTAGATATCATACTTTTGAGCGGCGGCCATCTCGGATTTAAAAATGATCCCAAAATTGTTTTCTGCACGCTCGAGAACCTCGGACCCGATATCCATATTGCTGAAAACATAATTTTGTGCGGTGGCCATCTTGGATTAGAAAAATGATCACAAAATCGTTCTCTGCACCCTCGAGAACCTCGGAAACGATATCCATATTGCTAAAATAATATTTTTGTGCGGCGCTCATCTTGGATTTGAAAAATGATCACCAAATCTTTTTCTGCACCCTCGAGAATCTCTGACACGATATCCATATTGCTGAAATCATAATTTTATGCGGCGGCCATCTTGAATTTTAAAAATAATCACAAAATCGTTCTCAGCACCCTCGAGAACCTCGGATACGATATCCAAATTGTAGTTATCATACTTTTGAGCGGCGGCCATCTTGGATTTGAAAAATGATCACAGAATTGTTCGCTGCACCCTCGAGAACCTCGGACTCGATATCCATATTGCTAAAATCATACTTTTGAGCGGCGGCCATCTTCGATTTGAAAAATGTTCACAAAATCGTTCTCTGCACCCTCGAGAACCTCGGATACGATACCCATAATGTTATTATCATAATTTTGAGCAGCGGCCATGTTTGATTTCAAAAATGATCACAAAATCGGTCTGTGCACTCTCGAGAACCTCGGATACGATACCCATATTTTTGTGATCATAATCTTGCACGGCGGCCCTATTGGATTTGAAAATGATCCCAAAATTAATTTCTGCACCCTCGAGAACCTAAGACACGATATCCATATTGCTGAAAACATTATTGTTTGCGGTAGGCCTCTTGGATTTTAAAAATGATCACAGAATTGTTCTCTGCACCCTCGAGAATCTCGGACACGATATCCATATTGCTAAAATCATAATGTTGTGCGGCGGCCATCTTGGATTTGAAAAATGATCCCAAATTTATTTTCTGCACCCCTCGAGAACCTCGGACACGATATCCATATTGCTGAAAACATTATTGTTTGCGGTAGTTCTCTTGGATTTCAAAAATGATCACAAAATCGTTCTCTGCACCCTCGAGAACCTCGGACACGATATCTATATTGCTAAAATCGAAATTTTGTGCGGCGGCCATCTTGGATTTGAAAAATGATCACCAAATTGTTCTCTGCACCCTTGAGAATCTAGGCCACGATATCCATATTGCTGAAATCATAATTTTGTGCGGAGGCCAGCTTGGATTTCAAAAATGATCACAAAATCGTTCTGTGCACTCTCAATAACCTCGGATACGATACCCATATTTTTATGATCATAAACTTGCATGGCGGCCTTCTCGGACTTAAAAATGATCCCAAAATTATTTTCTGCACCTTCGCGAACCTCGGACACGATTTCCATATTGCTGAAAACTTTATTGTTTGCGGTAGTTCTCTTGGATTTGAAAAATGATCACCAAATCGTTCTCTGCACACTTGAGAATCTAGGCCACGATATCCATATTGCTGAAATCATAATTTTGTGCGGCGGCCATCTTGGGTTTGAAAAATGTTCACAAAATAATTCTCAGCACCCTCGAGAACCTCTGATACGATACCCATAATGTAGTTATCATATTTTTGAGCCGCGGCCATCTTGGATTTCAAAAATGATCACAAAATCGTTTTCTGAACCCTCGAGAACCTCGAATACGATACCCATAATGTTGTAATCATTATTTTGAGCGGCGGCCATCTTGGATTTCAAAAATGATCACAAAATCGTTCTGTGCACTCTCGAGAACCTAGGATACGATACCCATAATTTTGTGATCATAATCTTGCACGGCGGCCATCTCGGATTTAAAAATGATCCCAAGATTATTTTCTGCACCCTCGAGAACCTCACACAATATCCATATTGCTGAAAACATTATTGTTTGCGGCAGCCCTCTTGGATTTCAAAAATGATCACAGAATTTGACGCTGCACCCTCGAGAACCTAGGACACGATATCCATATTGCTAAAATCATAATTTTGTGCGGCGGCCATCTTCGATTTGAAAAATGTTCTCCAAATCGTTCTCTGCACCCTCCAGAACCTCGGGTACGATATCCATATAGCTAAAATCATAATTTTGTACGGCGGCCATCTTGGATTTGAAAAATGATCACAAAATCGCTCTCAGCACCCTCGAGAACCTCGGATACGATACCCATAATGTAGTTATCATACTTTTGAGCGGCAGCCATCTTGGATTTGAAAACTGATCACAATATCGTTCTCTGCACCCTCGAGAACCTAGGATACGAAACACATAATCTAGTTATCATACTTTTGAGCGGCGGCCATCTCGGATTTAAAAATGATCCCACAATTGTATTCTGCACCCTCGACATCCTCGGACACGTTATCAATATTGCTGAAAACATAATTTTGTGCGGCGGCCATATTTGATTAGAAAAATGATCACAAAATCGTTCTCAGCACCCTCGAGATTCTAGGATACGATATCCAAAATGTAGTTTTCATACTTTTGAGCGGCGGCCACCATGGATTTGAAAAATGATCACAAAATCGTTCTTTTCACTCTCGAGAACCTCGGATTTGATACCCATATTTTTGTGATCATAATCCCAAAATTGTTTTCTGCACCCTCGAGAACCTCGGACACGATATCCATATTGCTGAAAACATAATTTTGTGCGGCGGCCATCTTGGATTAGAAAAATGATCACAAAATCGTTCTCTGCACCCTCGAGAAGCTCGGAAACGATAGCCATATTGCTAAAATCATATTTTTGTGCAGCGCTCATCTTGGATTTGAAAAATGATCACCAAATCGTTCTCTGCACCCTCGAGAATCTCGGACACGATATCCATATTGCTGAAATCATAATTTTGTGCGGCGGCCATCTTGGATTTGAAAAATGATCACAAAATCGTTCTATGCAGCCTCGAGAACCACGGATACGATACCCATAATGTAGTTATCATAGTTTTGAGCGGCGGCAATCTTGGATTTGAAAAATGATCACAAAATCGTTCTCTGCACCCTCGAGAACCTCGGATACGATATCCAAAATGTTGTTATCATACTTTTGAGCGGCGGCCATCTTGGATTTGAAAAATGATCACAAAATCGTTCTTAACACCCTCGAGTCCCTCGGAAACGATACCCATATTGTAGTTATTATACTTTTGAGCGGCGGCCATCTTCGATTTGAAAAATCATCACTAAATCGTTCTTCGCACCCTCGAGAACCTCGGATACGATACCCATAATGTAGCTATCATAATTTTAAGCGGCGGCCATCTTGGATTTCAAAAATGATCACAGAATTTTACGCTGCACCCTCGAGAACCTAGGACACGATATCCATATTGCTAAAATCATAATTTTGTGCGGCAGCCATCTTCGATTTGAAAAATGTTCAGCAAATCGTTCTCTGCAACCTCGAGAACCTCGGGTACGATATCCATATTGCTTAAATCATAATTTTGTGCGGCGGCCTTCTTGGAATTTAAAAATGATCACAAAATCGTTCTCAGCACCCTCGAGAACCTCGGATACGATACCCATAATGTAGTTATATTACTTTTGAGCGGCAGCCATCTTGGATTTGAAAACTGATCAGAAAAACGTTCTCTGCACCCTCGAGAACCTAGGATACGATACACATAATCTAGTTATCATACTTTTGAGCGGCGGCCATATCGGATTTAAAAATGATCCCAAAATTGTTTTCTGCACCCTCGAGAACCTCGGACACGATATCCATATTGCTAAAATCATAATTTTGTGCGGCAGCCATCTTCGATTTGAAAAATGTTCAGCAAATCGTTCTCTGCAACCTCGAGAACCTCGGGTACGATATCCATATTGCTTAAATCATAATTTTGTGCGGCGGCCTTCTTGGAATTTAAAAATGATCACAAAATCGTTCTCAGATCCCCCTAGAGAACCACGGATACGATACCCATAATGTAGTTATATTACTTTTGAGCGGCAGCCATCTTGGATTTGAAAACTGATCAGAAAAACGTTCTCTGCACCCTCGAGAACCTAGGATACGATACACATAATCTAGTTATCATACTTTTGAGCGGCGGCCATATCGGATTTAAAAATGATCCCAAAATTGTTTTCTGCACCCTCGAGAACCTCGGACACGATATCCATATTGCTGGAGACATAATTTTGTGCGGCGGCCATCTTGGATTAGAAAAATGATCACAAAATCGTTCTCTGCACCCTCAAGAACTTCGGAAACGATATCCATATTGCTAAAATCATATTTTTGTGCGGCGCTCATCTTGGATTTGAAAAATGATCACCAAATCGTTCTCTGCACCCTTGAGAATCTAGGCCACGATATCCATATTGCTGAAATCATAATTTTGTGCGGAGGCCAGCTTGGATTTCAAAAATGATCACAAAATCGTTCTCAGCACCCTCGAGAACCTCGGATACGATATCCAAAATGTAGTTATCATACTTTTGAGCGGCGGCCATCTTGGATTTGAAAAATGATCACAGAATTGTTCGCTGCACCCTCGAGAACCTCGGACACGATATCCATATTGCTAAAATCATACTTTTGAGCGGCGGCCATCTTCGATTTGAAAAATAATCACAAAATCGTTCTCTGCACCCTCGAGAACCTCGGATACGATACCCATAATGTAATTATCATAATTTTGAGCGGCGGCCATCTTTGATTTCAAAAATGATCACAAAATCGTTCTGTGCACTCTCGAGAACCTCGGATACGATACCCATATTTTTGTGATCATAATCTTGCACGACGGCCCTCTTGGATTTGGAAATGATCCCAAAATTATTTTCTGCACCCTCGAGAACCTCAGACACGATATCCATATTGCTGAAAACATTATTGTTTGCGGTAGGCCACTTGGATTTTAAAAATGATCACAGAATTGTTCTCTGCACCCTCGAGAACCTCGGACACGATATCCATATTGCTAAAATCATAATGTTGTGCGGCGGCCATCTTGGATTTGAAAAATGATCCCAAATTTATTTTCTGCACCCTTCGAGAACCTCGGACACGATATCCATATTGCTGAAAACATTATTGTTTGCGGTAGTTCTCTTGGATTTCAAAAATGATCACAGAATTGTTCTCTGCACCCTCGAGAACCTCGGACACGATATCCATATTGCTGAAAACATAATTTTGTGCGGCGGCCATCTTGGATTTTAAAAATGATCACAAAATCGTTCTCTGCACCCTTGAGAATCTAGGCCACGATATCCATATTGCTGAAATCATAATTTTGTGCGGCGGCCATCTTGGATTTCAAAAATGATCACAAAATCGTTCTGTGCACTCTCAATAACCTCGGATACGATACCCATATTTTTATGATCATAAACTTGCATGGCGGCCATCTCGGATTTAAAAATGATTCCAAAATTATTTTCTGCACCTTCGAGAACCTCGGACACGATATCCATACTGCTGAAAACATTATTGTTTGCGGCAGCCCTCTTGGATTTCAAAAATGATCACAGAATTTTACGCTGCACCCTCGAGAACCTAGGACACGATATCCATATTGCTAAAATCATAATTTTGTGCGGCAGCCATCTTCGATTTGAAAAATGTTCAGCAAATCGTTCTCTGCACCCTCGAGAACCTCGGGTACGATATCCATATTGCTTAAATCATAATTTTGTGCGGCGGCCTTCTTGGAATTTAAAAATGATCACAAAATCGTTCTCTGCACCCTCGTGAACCTAGGATACGATACACATAATCTAGTTATCATACTTTTGAGCGGCGGCCATCTCGGATTTAAAAATGTTCCCAAAATTGTTTTCTGCACCCTCGAGAACCTCGGACACGATATCCATATTGCTGAAAACATAATTTTGTGCAGCGGCCATCTTGGATTTGAAAAATGATCACAAAATCGTTCTCTGCACCCTCGAGAACCTCGGAAACGATATCCATATTGCTAAAATAATATTTTTGTGTGGCGCTCATCTTGGATTTGAAAAATGATCACCAAATCTTTCTCTGCACCCTCGAGAATCTCGGAAACGATATATATATTGCTGAAATCATATTTTTATGCGGCGGCCATCTTGGATTTTAAAAATAATCACAAAATCGTTCTCAGCACCCTCGAGAACCTCGGATACGATATCCAAATTGTAGTTATCATGCTTTTGAGCGGCGGACATCTTGGATTTGAAAAATGATCACAGAATTGTTCGCTGCACCCTCGAGAACCTCAGACACGATATCCATATTGCTAAAATCATACTTTTGAGCGGCGGCCATCTTCGATTTGAAAAATGTTCACAAAATCGTTCTCTGCACCCTCGAGAACCTCGGATACGATACCCATAATGTAATTATCATAATTTTGAGCAGCGGCCATCTTTGATTTCTAAAATGATCACAAAATCGTTCTGTGCACTCTCGAGAACCTCGGGTACGATACCCATATTTTTGTGATCATAATCTTGCACGGCAGCCCTATTGGATTTGAAAATGATCCCAAAATTATTTTCTGCGCCCTCGAGAACCTAAGACACGATATCCATATTGCTGAAAACATTATTGTTTGCGGTAGGCCTCTTGGATTTTAAAAATGATCACAGAATTGTTCTCTGCACTCTCGGGAACCTCGGACACGATATCCATATTGCTAAAATCATAATGTTGTGCGGCGGCCATCTTGGATTTGAAAAATGATCCCAAAATCGTTCTGTGCACTCTCAATAACCTCGGATACGATACCCATATTTTTATGATCATAAACTTGAATGGCGGCCTTCTCGGACTTAAAAATGATCCCAAAATTATTATCTGCACCTTCGAGAACCTCGGACACGATTTCCATATTGCTGAAAACATTATTGTTTGCGAAAGTTCTCTTGGATTTCAAAAATGATCACAGAATTGTTCTCTGCACCCTCGAGAACCTCGGGTACGATATCCATATTGCTGAAATCATAATTTTGTGCGGCGGCCATCTTGGTTTTGAAAAATGATCACAAAATCGTTCTCAGCACCCTCGAGAACCTCGGATACGATACCCATAATGTAGTTATCATACATTTGAGCGGCGGCCATTTTGGATTTAAAAACTGATCACAAAATCGTTCTCTGCACCCTTGAGAACCAAGGATACGATACCCATAATCTTGTTATCATACTTTTGAGCGGCTGCCATCTCGGATTTAAAAATGATCCCAAAATTGTTTTCTGCACCCTCGAGAACCTCGGACACGATATCCATATTGCTGAAATCATACTTTTGAGCGGCGGCCATCTTCGATTTGAATAATGATCACAAAATCGTTCTTTGCACCCTCGAGAACCTCGGATACGATACCCATAATGTAGCTATCATAATTTTGAGCGGCGGCCATCTTGGATTTCAAAAATGATCACAAAATCGCTCTCAGCACCCTCGAGAACCTCGGATACGATACCCATAATGTAGTTATCATACTTTTGAGCGGCAGCCATCTTGGATTTGAAAACTGATCACAAAATCGTTCTCTGCACCCTCGAGAACCTAGGATACGATACACATAATCTAGTTATCATACTTTTGAGCGGCGGCCATCTCGGATTTAAAAATGATCTCAAAATTGTTTTCTGCACCCTCGAGATCCTCGGACACGTTATCAATCTCGGAAACGATAGCCATATTGCTAAAATCATATTTTTGTGCGGCGCTCATCTTGGATTTGAAAAATGATCACCAAATCATTCTCTGCACCCTCGAGAATCTCGGACACGATATCCATATTGATGAAATCATAATTTAATGCGGCGGCCATCTTGGATTTTAAAAATAATCACAAAATCGTTCTCAACACCCTCGAGAACCTCGGATACGATATCCAAAATGTAGTTATCATACTTTTGAGCGGCGGCCATCTTGGATTTGAAAAATGATCACAAAATCGTTCTTAACACCCTCGAGTCCCTCGGAAACGATACCCATAATGTAGTTATTATACTTTTGAGCGGCGGCCATCTTTGATTTGAAAAATGATCACAAAATCGTTCTGTGCACTCTCGAGAACCTAGGATACGATACCCATATTTTTGTGATCATAATCTTGCACGGCGGCCATCTCAGATTTAAAAATGATCCCAAGATTATTTTCTGCACCCTCGAGAACCTCAGACATAATATCCATATTGCTGAAAACATTATTGTTTGCGGCAGCCCTCTTGGATTTCAAAAAGGATCGCAGAATTTTACGCTGCACCCTCGAGAACCTAGGTCACGATATCCATATTGCTAAAATCATAATTTTGTGCGGCGGCCATCTTCGATTTGAAAAATGTTTAGCAAATCGTTCTCTGCATCCTCGAGAACCTAGGTCACGATATCCATATTGCTAAAATCATAATTTTGTGCGGCGGCCATCTTCGATTTGAAAAATGTTTAGCAAATCGTTCTCTGCACCCTCGAGAACCTCGGATACGATACCCATGATGTAGTTATCATACTTTTGAGCGGCAGCCATCTTGGATTTCAAAACTGATCAGAAAAACGTTCTCTGCACCCTCGAGAACCTAGGATACGATACACATAATCTAGATATCATACTTTTGAGCGGCGGCCATCTCGGATTTAAAAATGATCCCAAAATTGTTTTCTGCACCTTCGAGAACCTCGGACACGATATCCATATTGCTGAAAACATAATTTTGAGCGGCGGCCATCTTGGATTAGAAAAATGATCACAAAATCGTTCTCTGCACCCTCGAGAACTTCGGAAACGATATCCATATTGCTAAAATCATATTTTTGTGCGGCGCTCATCTTGGATTTGAAAAATGATCACCAAATCGTTCTCTGCACCCTCGAGAATCTCGGACACGATATCCATATTGCTGAAATCATAATTTTATGCGGCGGCCATCTTGGATTTTAAAAATAATCACAAAATCGTTCTCAGCACCCTCGAGAACCTCGGATACGATATCCAAAATGTAGTTATCATACTTTTGAGCGGCGGCCATCTTGGATTTGAAAAATGATCACAGAATTGTTCGCTGCACCCTCGAGAACCTCGGACACGATATCCATATTGCTAAAATCATACTTTTGAGCGGCGGCCATCTTCGATTTGAAAAATGATTACAAAATCGTTCTCTGCACCCTCGAGAACCTCGGATACGATACCCATAATGTAATAATCATAATTTTGAGCGGCGGTCATCTTTGATTTCAAAAATGATCACAAAATCGTTCTGTGCACTCTCGAGAACCTCGGATACGATACCCATATATTTGTGATCATAATCTTGCACGACGGCCCTCTTGGATTTGAAAATGATCCCAAATTTATTTTCTGCACCCTCGAGAACTTCAGACACGATATCCATATTGCTGAAAACATTATTGTTTGCGGTAGGCCTCTTGGATTTTAAAAATGATCACAGAATTGTTCTCTGCACCCTCGAGAACCTCGGACACGATATCCATATTCCTAAAATCATAATGTTGTGCGGCGGCCATCTTGGATTTGAAAAATGATCCCAAATTTATTTTCTACACCCTTCGAGAACCTCGGAAACGATATCCATATTGCTGAAAACATTATTGTTTGCGGTAGTTCTCTTGGATTTCAAAAATGATCACAGAATTGTTCTCTGCACCCTCGAGAACCTCGGACACGATATCTATATTGCTAAAATCGAAATTTTGTGCGGCGGCCATCTTGGATTTGAAAAATGATCACCAAATCGTTCTCTGCACCCTTGAGAATCTAGGCCACGATATCCATATTGCTGAAATCATAATTTTGTGCGGCGGCCATCTTGGATTTCAAAAATGATCACAAAATCGTTCTGTGCACTCTCAATAACCTCGGATACGATACCCATATTTTTATGATCATAAACTTGCATGGCGGCCATCTCGGATTTAAAAATGATCCCAAAATTGGTTTCTGCACCCTCGAGAACCTCGGACACGACATCCATATTGCTGAAATCATACTTTTGAGCGGCGGCCATGTTCGATTTGAATAATGATCACAAAATCGTTCTTTGCACCCTCTAGAACCTCGGATACGATACCCATAATGTAGCTATCATAATTTTGAGCGGCGGCCATCTTGGATTTCAAAAATGATCACAAAATCATTCTGTGCACTCTCGAGAACCTAGGATACGATACCCATATTTTTGTGATCATAATCTTGCACGGCGGCCATCTCGGATTTAAAAATGATCCCAAGATTATTTTCTGCACCCTCGAGAACCTCATACAATATCCATATTGCTGAAAACATTATTGTTTGCTGCAGCCCTCTTGGATTTCAAAAATGATCACAGAATTTGACGCTGCACCCTCGAGAACCTAGGACACGATATCCATATTGCTAAAATCATAATTTTGTGCGGCGGCCATCTTCGATTTGAAAAATGTTCACAAAATCGTTCTGTGCACTCTCGAGAACATCGGATACGATACCCATATTTTTGTGATCATAATCTTGCACGACGGCCCTCTTGGATTTGAAAATGATCCAAAAATTATTTTCTGCACCCTCGAGAACCTCAGACACGATATCCATATTTCTGAAAACATTATTGATTGCGGTAGTTCTTTTGTATTTCAAAAATAATCACAGAATTGTTCTATGCACCCTCGAGAACCTCGGACACGATATCTTTATTGCTAAAATCGAAATTTTGTGCGGCGGCCATCATGGATTTGAAAAATGATCACCAAATCGTTCTCTGCACCCTTGAGAATGTAGGCCACGATATCCATATTGCTGAAATCATAATTTTGTGCGGAGGCCATCTTGGATTTCAAAAATGATCACAAAATCGTTCTGTGCACTCTCAATAACCTCGGATAAGATACCCATATTTTTATGATCATAAAATTGCATGGCGGCCATCTCGGATTTAAAAATGATCCCAAAATTATTTTCTGCACCTTCGAGAACCTCGGACACGATATCCATATTGCTGAAAACAATATTGTTTGCGGTAGTTCTCTTGGATTTCAAAAATGATCACAGAATTGTTCTCTGCACCCTCGAGAACCTCGGGTACGATATCCATATTGCTCAAATCATAATTTTGTGCGGCGGCCATCTTGGTTTTGAAAAATGATCACAAAATCGTTCTCAGCACCCTCGAGAACCTCGGATACGATACCCATAATGTAGTTATCATACTTTTGAGCAGCGGCCATCTTGGATTTAAAAACTGATCACAAAATCGTTCTCTGCACCCTCGCGAACCTAGGATACGATACCCATATTTTTGTGATCATAATCTTGCACGACGGCCCTCTTGGATTTGAAAATGATCCCAAAATTATTTTCTGCACCCTCGAGAACCTCAGACACGATATCCATATTTCTGAAAACATTATTGTTTGCGGTAGGCCTCTTGGATTTTAAAAATGATCACAGAATTGTTCTCTGCACCCTCGAGAACCTCGGACACGATATCCATATTGCTAAAATCATAATGTTGTGCGGCGGCCATCTTGGATTTGAAAAAATGAAAAATGATCCCAAATTTATTTTCTGCACCCTTCGAGAACCTCGGACACGATATCTATATTGCTGAAAACATTATTGTTTGCGGTAGTTCTCTTGGATTTCAAAAATGATCACAGAATTGTTCTCTGCACCCTCGAGAACCTCGGACACGATATCTATATTGCTAAAATCGAAATTTTGTGCGGCGGCCATCTTGGATTTGAAAAATGATCACCAAATCGTTCTCTGCACCCTTGAGAATCTAGGCCACGATATCCATATTGCTGAAATTATAATTTTGTGCGGCGGCCATCTTGGATTTCAAAAATGATCACAAAATCGTTCTGTGCACTCTCAATAACCTCGGATACGATACCCATATTTTTATGATCATAAACTTGCATGGCGGCCATCTCGGATTTAAAAATGATTCCAAAATTATTTTCTGCACCTTCGAGAACCTCGGACACGATATCCATATTGCTGAAAACATTATTGTTTGCGGTAGTTCTTTTGTATTTCAAAAATAATCACAGAATTGTTCTCTGCACCCTCGAGAACCTCGGACACGATATCTTTATTGCTAAAATCGAAATTTTGTGCGGCGGCCATCATGGATTTGAAAAATGATCACCAAATCGTTCTCTGCACCCTTGAGAATGTAGGCCACGATATCCATATTGCTGAAATCATAATTTTGTGCGGAGGCCATCTTGGATTTCAAAAATGATCACAAAATCGTTCTGTGCACTCTCAATAACCTCGGATACGATACCCATATTTTTATGATCATAAAATTGCATGGCGGCCATCTCGGATTTAAAAATGATCCCAAAATTATTTTCTGCACCTTCGAGAACCTCGGACACGATATCCATATTGCTGAAAACAATATTGTTTGCGGTAGTTCTCTTGGATTTCAAAAATGATCACAGAATTGTTCTCTGCACCCTCGAGAACCTCGGGTACGATATCCATATTGCTCAAATCATAATTTTGTGCGGCGGCCATCTTGGTTTTGAAAAATGATCACAAAATCGTTCTCAGCACCCTCGAGAACCTCGGATACGATACCCATAATGTAGTTATCATACTTTTGAGCAGCGGCCATCTTGGATTTAAAAACTGATCACAAAATCGTTCTCTGCACCCTCGCGAACCTAGGATACGATACCCATATTTTTGTGATCATAATCTTGCACGACGGCCCTCTTGGATTTGAAAATGATCCCAAAATTATTTTCTGCACCCTCGAGAACCTCAGACACGATATCCATATTTCTGAAAACATTATTGTTTGCGGTAGGCCTCTTGGATTTTAAAAATGATCACAGAATTGTTCTCTGCACCCTCGAGAACCTCGGACACGATATCCATATTGCTAAAATCATAATGTTGTGCGGCGGCCATCTTGGATTTCAAAAATGATCCCAAATTTATTTTCTGCACCCTTCGAGAACCTCGGACACGATATCCATATTGCTGAAGACATTATTGTTTGCGGTAGTTCTCTAGGATTTCAAAAATGATCACAGAATTGTTCTCTGCACCCTCGAGAACCTCGGACACGATATCTATATTGCTAAAATCGAAATTTTGTGCGGCGGCCATCTTGGATTTCAAAAATGATCACAAAATCGTTCTGTGCACTCTCAATAACCTCGGATACGATACCCATATTTTTATGATCATAAACTTGCATGGCGGCCATCTCGGATTTAAAAATGATTCCAAAATTATTTTCTGCACCTTCGAGAACCTCGGACACGATATCCATATTGCTGAAAACATTATTGTTTGCGGTAGTTCTTTTGTATTTCAAAAATGATCACAGAATTGTTCTCTGCACCCTCGAGAACATCGGACACGATATCTTTATTGCTAAAATCGAAATTTTGTGCGGCGGCCATCATGGATTTGAAAAATGATCACCAAATCGTTCTCTGCACCCTTGAGAATCTAGGCCACGATATCCATATTGCTAAAATCATAATGTTGTGCGGCGGCCATCTTGGATTTGAAAAATTATCCCAAATTTATTTTCTGCACCCTTCGAGAACCTTGGACACGATATCCATATTGCTGAAAACATTATTGTTTGCGGTAGTTCTCTTGGATTTCAAAAATGATCACAGAATTGTTCTCTGCACCCTCGAGAACCTCGGACACGATATCTATATTGCTAAAATCGAAATTTTGTGCGGCGGCCATCTTGGATTTGAAAAATGATCACCAAATCGTTCTCTGCACCCTTGAGAATCTAGGCCACGATATCCATATTGCTGAAATTATAATTTTGTGCGGCGGCCATCTTGGATTTCAAAAATGATCACAAAATCGTTCTGTGCACTCTCAATAACCTCGGATACGATACCCATATTTTTATGATCATAAACTTGCATGGCGGCCATCTCGGATTTAAAAATGATCCCAAAATTATTTTCTGCACCTTCGAGAACCTCGGACACGATATCCATATTGCTGAAAACAATATTGTCTGCGGTAGTTCTCTTGGATTTCAAAAATGATCACAGAATTGTTCTCTGCACCCTCGAGAACCTCGGGTACGATATCCATATTGCTCAAATCATAATTTTGTGCGGCGGCCATCTTGGTTTTGAAAAATGATCACAAAATCGTTCTCAGCACCCTCGAGAACCTCGGATACGATACCCATAATGTAGTTATCATACTTTTGAGCGGCAACCATCTTGGATTTAAAAACTAATCACAAAATCGTTCTCTGCACCCTCGAGAACCTAGGATACGATACCCATATTTTTGTGATCATAAACTTGCATGGCGGCCATCTTGGATTTGAAAAATGATCCCAAATTTATTTTCTGCACCTTTCGAGAACCTCGGACACGATATCCATATTGCTGAAAACATTATTGTTTGCGGTAGTTCTCTTGGATTTCAAAAATGATCACAGAATTGTTCTCTGCACCCTCGAGAACCTCGGACACGATATCTATATTGCTAAAATCGAAATTTTGTGCGGCGGCCATCTTGGATTTGAAAAATGATCACCAAATCGTTCTCTGCACCCTTGAGAACCTAGGCCACGATATCCATATTGCTAAAATCATAATTTTGTGCGGCGGCCATCTTGGATTTCAAAAATGATCACAAAATCGTTCTGTGCACTCTCAATAACCTCGGATACGATACCCATATTTTTATGATCATAAACTTGCATGGCGGCCAACTCGGATTTAAAAATGATTCCAAAATTATTTTCTGCACCTTCGAGAACCTCGGACACGATATCCATATTGCTGAAAACATTATTATTTGCGGTAGTTCTCTTGGATTTCAAAAATGATCACAGAATTTTACGCTGCACCCTCGAGAACCTAGGTCACGATATCCATATTGCTAAAATCATAATTTTGTGCGGCGGCCATTTTCGATTTGAAAAATGATCACAAAATCGTTCTTCGCACCCTCGAGAACCTCGGATACGATACCCATAATGTAGCTATCATAATTTTAAGCGGCGGCCATCTTGGATTTCAAAAATGATCACAAAATCGTTTTGTGCACTCTCGAGAACCTAGGATACGATACCCATATTTTTGTGATCATAATCTTGCACGGCGGCCATCTCGGATTTAAAAATGATCTCAAGATTATTTTCTGCACCCTCGAGAACCTCAGACACAATATCCATATTGCTGAAAACATTATTGTTTGCGGCAGCCCTCTTGGATTTCAAAAATGATCACAGAATTTTACGCTGCACCCTCGAGAACCTAGGTCACGATATCCATATTGCTAAAATCATAATTTTGTGCGGCGGCCATCTACGATTTGAAAAATGTTCATCAAATCGTTCTCTGCACCCTCGAGAACCTCGGGTACGATATCCATATTGCTTAAATCATAATTTTTGCGGCGGCCTTCTTGGATTTGAAAAATGATCACAAAATCGTTCTTTTCACTCTCGAGAACCTCGGATTTGATACCCATATTTTTGTGATCATAATCCCAAAATTGTTTTCTGCACCCTCGAGAACCTCGGACACGATATCCATATTGCTGAATACATAATTTTGTGCGGCGGCCATCTTGGATTAGAAAAATGATCACAAAATCGTTCTCTGCACCCTCGAGAAGCTCGGAAACGATAGCCATATTGCTAATATCATATTTTTGTGCGGCGCTCATCTTGGATTTGAAAAATGATCACCAAATCGTTCTCTGCACCCTCGAGAATCTCGGACACGATATCCATATTGCTGAAATCATAATTTTGTGCGGCGGCCATCTTGGATTTGAAAAATGATCACAAAATCGTTCTATGCAGCCTCGAGAACCTCGGATACGATACCCATAATGTAGTTATCATAGTTTTGAGCGGCGGCAATCTTGGATTTGAAAAATGATCACAAAATCGTTCTTAACACCCTCGAGTCCCTCGGAAACGATACCCATAATGTAGTTATTATACTTTTGAGCGGCGGCCATTTTCGATTTGAAAAATGATCACAAAATCGTTTTTCGCACCCTCGAGAACCTCGGATACGATACCCATAATGTAGCTATCATAATTTTAAGCGGCGGCTATCTTGGATTTCAAAAATGATCACTAAATCGTTCTGTGCACTCTCGAGAACCTAGGATACGATACCCATATTTTTGTGATCATAATCTTGCACGGCGGCCATCTCGGATTTAAAAATGATCCCAAGATTATTTTCTGCACCCTCGAGAACCTCAGACACAATATCCATATTGCTGAAAACATTATTGTTTGCGGCAGCCCTCTTGGATTTCAAAAATGATCACAGAATTTTACGCTGCACCCTCGAGAACCTAGGTCACGATATCCATATTGCTAAAATCATAATTTTGTGCGGCGGCCATCTTCGATTTGAAAATTGTTCAGCAAATCGTTCTCTGTACCCTCGAGAACATCGGATACGATACCCATAATGTAGTTATCATAATTTTAAGCGGCGGCCATCTTGGATTTCAAAAATGATCACAAAATCGTTCTGTGCACTCTCGAGAACCTAGGATACGATACCCATATTTTTGTGACCATAATCTTGCACGGCGGCCATCTCGGATTTTAAAATGATCCCAAGATTATTTTCTGCACCCTCGAGAACCTCAGACACAATATCCATATTGCTGAAAACATTATTGTTTGCGGCAGCCCTCTTGGATTTCAAAAATGATCACAGAATTTTACGCTGCACCCTCGAGAACCTAGGTCACGATATCCATATTGCTAAAATCATAATTTTGTGCGGCGGCCATCTTCGATTTGAAAAATGTTCAGCAAATCGTTCTCTGCACCCTCGAGAACCTCGGGTACGATATCCATATTGCTTAAATCATAATTTTATGCGGCGGCCATCTTGGATTTTAAAAATAATCACAAAATCGTTCTCAGCACCCTCGAGAACCTCGGATACGATATCCAAAATGTAGTTATCATACTTTTGAGCGGCGGCCATCTTGGATTTGAAAAATGATCACAAAATCGTTCTTAACACCCTCGAGTCCCTCGGAAACGATACCCAAAATTAAGTCATTATACTTTTGAGCGGCGGCCATCTTCGATTTGAAAAATGATCACAATATCGTTCTTCGCACCCTCGAGAACCTCGGATACGATACCCATAATGTAGCTATCATAATTTTAAGCGGCGGCCATCTTGGATTTCAAAAATGATCACAAAATCGTTCTGTGCACTCTCGAGAACCTAGGATACGATACCCATATTTTTGTGATCATAATCTTGCACGGCGGCCATCTCGGATTTAAAAATGATCCCAAGATTATTTTCTGCACCCTCGAGAACCTCAGACACAATATCCATATTGCTGAAAACATTATTGTTTGCGGCAGCCCTCTTGGATTTCAAAAATGATCACAGAATTTTACGCTGCACCCTCGAGAACCTAGGTCACGATATCCATATTGCTAAAATCATAATTTTGTACGGCGGCCATCTTCGATTTGAAAAATGTTCAGCAAATCGTTCTCTGCACCCTCGAGAACCTCGGAAACGATATCCATATTGCTAAAATCATATTTTTGTGCGGCGCTCATCTTGGATTTGAAAAATGACCACCAAATCGTTCTCTGCACCCTCGAGAATCTCGGACACGATATCCATATTGCTGAAATCATAATTTTATGCGGCGGCCATCTTGGATTTTAAAAATAATCACAAAATCGTTCTCAGCACCCTCGAGAACCTCGGATACGATATCCAAAATGTAGTTATCATACTTTTGAGCGGCGGCCATCTTGGATTTGAAAAATGATCACAAAATCGTTCTTCGCACCCTCGAGAACCTCGGATACGATACCCATATTTTTGTGATCATAATCTTGCACGACGGCCCTCTTGGATTTTAAAATGACCCCAAATTTATTTTCTGCACCCTTCGAGAACCTCGGACACGATATCCATATTGCTGAAAACATTATTGTTTGCGGTAGTTCTCTTGGATTTCAAAAATGATCACAGAATTGTTCTCTGCTCCCTCGAGAACCTCGGACACGATATCTATATTGCTAAAATCGAAATTTTGTGCGGCGGCCATCTTGGATTTGAAAAATGATCACCAAATCGTTCTCTGCACCCTTGAGAATCTAGGCCACGATATCCATATTGCTGAAATTATAACTTTGTGCGGCGGCCATCTTGGATTTCAAAAATGATCACAAAATCGTTCTGTGCACTCTCAATAACCTCGGATACGATACCCATATTTTTATGATCATAAACTTGCATGGCGGCCATCTCGGATTTAAAAATGATTCCAAAATTGTTTTCTGTACCCTCGAGAACCTCGGACACGATATCCATATTGCTGACATCATACTTTTGAGCGGCGGCCATCTTCGATTTGAATAATGATCACAAAATCGTTCTTTGCACCCTCGAGAACTTCGGATACGATACCCATAATGTAGCTATCATAATTTTGAGCGGCGGCCATCTTGGATTTCAAAAATGATCACAAAATCATTCTGTGCACTCTCGAGAACCTAGGCTACGATACCCATATTTTTGTGATCATAATCTTGCGCGGCGGCCATCTCGGATTTAAAAATGATCCCAAGATTATTTTCTGCACCCTCGAGAACCTCACACAATATCCATATTGCTGAAAACATTATTGTTTGCAGCAGCCCTCTTGGATTTCAAAAATGATCACAGAATTTGACGCTGCACCCTCGAGAACCTAGGACACGATATCCATATTGCTAAAATCATAATTTTGTGCGGCGGCCATCTTCGATTTGAAAAATGTTCACCAAATCGTTCTCTGCACCCTCGAGAACCTCGGGTACGATATCCATATAGCTAAAATCATAATTTTGTGCGGCGGCCATCTTGGATTTGAAAAATGATCACAAAATCGCTCTCAGCACCCACGAGAACCTCGGTTACGATACCCATAATGTAGTTATCATACTTTTGAGCGGCAGCCATCTTGGATTTGAAAACCGATCACAAAATCGTTCTCTGCACCCTCGAGAACCTAGGATACGATACACATAATCTAGTTATCATACTTTTGAGCGTCGGCCATCTCGGTTTTAAAAATGATCCCAAAATTGTTTTCTGCACCCTCGAGATCCTCGGACACGATATCAATATTGCTGAAAACATAATTTTGTGCGGCGGCCATCTTGGATTAGAAAAAAGATCACAAAATCGTTCTCAGCACACTCGAGAATCTCGGACACGATATCCATATTGCTGAAATCATAATTTTATGCGGCGGCCATCTTGGATTTTAAAAATAATCACAAAATCGTTCTCAGCACCCTCGAGAACCTCGGTTACGATACCCATAAAGTAGTTATCATACTTTTGAGCGGCAGCCATCTTGGATTTGAAAACTGATCACAAAATCGTTCTCTGCACCCTCGAGAACCTAGGATACGATACACATAATCTAGTTATCATACTTTTGAGCGTCGGCCATCTCGGATTTAAAAATGATCCCAAAATTGTTTTCTGCACCCTCGAGATCCTCGGACACGATATCAATATTGCTGAAAACATAATTTTGTGCGGCGGCCATCTTGGATTAGAAAAAAGATCACAAAATCGTTCTCAGCACACTCGAGAATCTCGGACACGATATCCATATTGCTGAAATCATAATTTTATGCGGCGGCCATCTTGGATTTTAAAAATAATCACAAAATCGTTCTCAGCACCCTCGAGAACCTCGGATACGATATCCTTAATGTAGTTATCATACTTTTGAGCGGCGGCCATCTTGGATTTGAAAAATGATCACAAAATCGTTCTTCGCACCCTCGAGAACCTCGGATACGATACCAATAATGTAGCTATCATAATTTTAAGCGGCGGCCATCTTGGCTTTCAAAAATGATCACAAAATCGTTCTGTGCACTCTCGAGAACCTAGGATACGATACCCATATTTTTGTGATCATAATCTTGCACGGCGGCCATCTCGGATTTAAAAATGATCCCAAGATTATTTTCTGCACCCTCGAGAACCTCAGACACAATATCCATATTGCTGAAAACATTATTGTTTGCGGCAGCCCTCTTGGATTTCAAAAATGATCACAGAATTTTACGCTGCACCCGCGAGAACCTGGGTCACGATATCCATATTGCTAAAATCATAATTTTGTGCGGCGGCCATCTTCGATTTGAAAAATGTTCAGCAAATCGTTCTCTGCACCCTCGAGAACCTCGGGTTCGATATCCATATTGCTTTAATCATAATTTTGTGCGGCGGCCTTCTTGGATTTGAAAAATGATCACAAAATCGTTCTTTTCACTCTCGAGAACCTCGGATTTGATACCCATATTTTTGTGATCATAATCCCAAAATTGTTTTCTGCACCCTCGAGAACCTCGGACACCATATCCATATTGCTGAAAACATAATTTTGTGCGGCGGCCATCTTGGATTAGAAAAATGATCACAAAATCGTTCTCTGCACCCTCGAGAAGCTCGGAAACGATAGCCATATTGCTAAAATCATATTTTTGTGCGGCGCTCATCTTGGATTTGAAAAATGATCACCAAATCGTTCTCAGCACCCTCGAGAACCTCGGATACGATACCCATAATCTTGTTTTCATACTTTTGAGCGGCTGCCATCTCGGATTTAAAAATGATTACAGAATTGTTCTCTGCACCCTCGAGAACCTCGGGTACGATATCCATATTGCTCAAATCATAATTTTGTGCGGCGGCCATCTTGGTTTTGAAAAATGATCACAAAATCGTTCTCAGCACCCTCGAGAACCTCGGATACGATACCCATAATCTTGTTTTCATACTTTTGAGCGGCTGCCATCTCGGATTTAAAAATGATCACAGAATTGTTCTCTGCACCCTCGAGAACCTCGGGTACGATATCCATATTGCTCAAATCATAATTTTGTGCGGCGGCCATCTTGGTTTTGAAAAATGATCACAAAATCGTTCTCTGCACCCTCGAGAAGCTCGGAAACGATAGCCATATTGCTAAAATCATATTTTTGTGCGGCGCTCATCTTGTATTTAAAAACTGATCACAAAATCGTTCTCTGCACCCTCGAGAACCTAGGATACGATACCCATAATCTTGTTTTCATACTTTTGAGCGGCTGCCATCTCGGATTTAAAAATGATCCCAAAATTGTTTTCTGCACCCTCGAGAACCTCGGACACGATATCCATATTGCTGAAATCATACTTTTGAGCGGCGGCCATCTTCGATTTGAATAATGATCACAAAATCGTTCTTTGCACCCTCGAGAACCTCGGATACGATACCCATAATGTAGCTATCATAATTTTGAGCGGCGGCCATCTTGGATTTCAAAAATGATCACAAAATCATTCTGTGCACTCTTGAAAACCTAGGATACGATACCCATATTTTTGTGATCATAATCTTGCACGGCGGCTATCTCGGATTTAAAAATGATCCCAAGATTATTTTCTGCACCCTCGAGAACCTCACACAATATCCATATTGCTGAAAACATTATTGTTTGCGGCAGCCCTCTTGGATTTCAAAAATGATCACAGAATTTGACGCTGCACCCTCGAGAACCTAGGACACGATATCCATATTGCTAAAATCATAATTTTGTGCGGCGGCCATCTTCGATTTGAAAAATGTTCACAAAATCGTTCTGTGCACTCTCGAGAACCTCGGATACGATACCCATATTTTTGTGATCATAATCTTGCACGACGGCCCTCTTGGATTTGAAAATGATCCCAAAATTATTTTCTGCACCCTCGAGAACCTCAGACACGATATCCATATTTCTGAAAACATTATTGTTTGCGGTAGGCCTCTTGGATTTTAAAAATGATCACAGAATTGTTCTCTGCACCCTCGAGAACCTCGGACACGATATCCATATTGCTAAAATCATAATGTTGTGCGGCGGCCATCTTGGATTTGAAAAATGATCCCAAATTTATTTGCTGCACCCTTCGAGAACCTCGGCCACGATATCCATATTGCTGAAAACATTATTGTTTGCGGTAGTTCTCTTGGATTTCAAAAATGATCACAGAATTGTTCTCTGCACCCTCGAGAACATCGGGTACGATATCCATATTGCTCAAATCATAATTTTGTGCGGCGGCCATCTTGGTTTTGAAAAATGATCACCAAATCGTTCTCAGCACCCTCGAGAACCTCGGATACGATACCCATAATGTAGTTATCATACTTTTGAGCGGCGGCCATCTTGGATTTAAAAACTGATCACAAAATCGTTCTCTGCACCCTCGAGAACCTAGGATACGATACCCATATTTTTGTGATCATAATCTTGCACGACGGCCCTCTTGGATTTGAAAATGATCCCAAAATTATTTTCTGCACCCTCGAGAACCTCAGACACGATATCCATATTTCTGAAAACATTATTGTTTGCGGTAGGCCTCTTGGATTTTAAAAATGATCACAGAATTGTTCTCTGCACCCTCGAGAACCTCGGACACGATATCCATATTGCTAAAATCATAATGTTGTGCGGCGGCCATCTTGGATTTGAAAAATGATCCCAAATTTATTTTCTGCACCCTTCGAGAACCTCGGACACGATATCCATATTGCTGAAGACATTATTGTTTGCGGTAGTTCTCTAGGATTTCAAAAATGATCACAGAATTGTTCTCTGCACCCTCGAGAACCTCGGACACGATATCTATATTGCTAAAATCGAAATTTTGTGCGGCGGCCATCTTGGATTTCAAAAATGATCACAAAATCGTTCTGTGCACTCTCAATTACCTCGGATACGATACCCATATTTTTATGATCATAAACTTGCATGGCGGCCATCTCGGATTTAAAAATGATTCCAAAATTATTTTCTGCACCTTCGAGAACCTCGGACACGATATCCATATTGCTGAAAACATTATTGTTTGCGGTAGTTCTTTTGTATTTCAAAAATGATCACAGAATTGTTCTCTGCACCCTCGAGAACATCGGACACGATATCTTTATTGCTAAAATCGAAATTTTGTGCGGCGGCCATCATGGATTTGAAAAATGATCACCAAATCGTTCTCTGCACCCTTGAGAATCTAGGCCACGATATCCATATTGCTAAAATCATAATGTTGTGCGGCGGCCATCTTGGATTTGAAAAATGATCCCAAATTTATTTTCTGCACCCTTCGAGAACCTTGGACACGATATCCATATTGCTGAAAACATTATTGTTTGCGGTAGTTCTCTTGGATTTCAAAAATGATCACAGAATTGTTCTCTGCACCCTCGAGAACCTATGACACGATATCTATATTGCTAAATACGAAATTTTGTGCGGCGGCCATCTTGGATTTGAAAAATGATCACCAAATCGTTCTCTGCACCCTTGAGAATCTAGGCCACGATATCCATATTGCTGAAATTATAATTTTGTGCGGCGGCCATCTTGGATTTCAAAAATGATCACAAAATCGTTCTGTGCACTCTCAATAACCTCGGATACGATACCCATATTTTTATGATCATAAACTTGCATGGCGGCCATCTCGGATTTAAAAATGATCCCAAAATTATTTTCTGCACCTTCGAGAACCTCGGACACGATATCCATATTGCTGAAAACAATATTGTCTGCGGTAGTTCTCTTGGATTTCAAAAATGATCACAGAATTGTTCTCTGCACCCTCGAGAACCTCGGGTACGATATCCATATTGCTCAAATCATAATTTTGTGCGGCGGCCATCTTGGTTTTGAAAAATGATCACAAAATCGTTCTCAGCACCCTCGAGAACCTCGGATACGATACCCATAATGTAGTTATCATACTTTTGAGCGGCAACCATCTTGGATTTAAAAACTGATCACAAAATCATTCTCTGCACCCTCGAGAACCTAGGATACGATACCCATATTTTTGTGATCATAAACTTGCATGGCGGCCATCTTGGATTTGAAAAATGATCCCAAATTTATTTTCTGCACCTTTCGAGAACCTCGGACACGATATCCATATTGCTGAAAACATTATTGTTTGCGGTAGTTCTCTTGGATTTCAAAAATGATCACAGAATTGTTCTCTGCACCCTCGAGAACCTCGGACACGATATCTATATTGCTAAAATCGAAATTTTGTGCGGCGGCCATCTTGGATTTGAAAAATGATCACCAAATCGTTCTCTGCACCCTTGAGAATCTAGGCCACGATATCCATATTGCTGAAATCATAATTTTGTGCGGCGGCCATCTTGGATTTCAAAAATGATCACAAAATCGTTCTGTGCACTCTCAATAACCTCGGATACGATACCCATATTTTTATGATCATAAACTTGCATGGCGGCCAACTCGGATTTAAAAATGATTCCAAAATTATTTTCTGCACCTTCGAGAACCTCGGACACGATATCCATATTGCTGAAAACATTATTATTTGCGGTAGTTCTCTTGGATTTCAAAAATGATCACAGAATTTTACGCTGCACCCTCGAGAACCTAGGTCACGATATCCATATTGCTAAAATCATAATTTTGTGCGGCGGCCATTTTCGATTTGAAAAATGATCACAAAATCGTTCTTCGCACCCTCGAGAACCTCGGATACGATACCCATAATGTAGCTATCATAATTTTAAGCGGCGGCCATCTTGGATTTCAAAAATGATCACAAAATCGTTCTGTGCACTCTCGAGAACCTAGGATACGATACCCATATTTTTGTGATCATAATCTTGCACGACGGCCCTCTTGGATTTGAAAATGATCCCAAAATTATTTTCTGCACCCTCGAGAACCTCAGACACGATATCCATATTTCTGAAAACATTATTGTTTGCGGTAGGCCTCTTGGATTTTAAAAATGATCACAGAATTGTTCTCTGCACCCTCGAGAACCTCGGACACGATATCCATATTGCTAAAATCATAATGTTGTGCGGCGGCCATCTTGGATTTGAAAAATGATCCCAAATTTATTTTCTGCACCCTCGAGAACCTCAGACACAATATCCATATTGCTGAAAACATTATTGTTTGCGGCAGCCCTCTTGGATTTCAAAAATGATCACAGAATTTTACGCTGCACCCTCGAGAACCTAGGTCACGATATCCATATTGCTAAAATCATAATTTTGTGCGGCGGCCATCTTCGATTTGAAAATTGTTCAGCAAATCGTTCTCTGCACCCTCGAGAACATCGGATACGATACCCATAATGTAGATATAATAATTTTAAGCGGCGGCCATCTTGGATTTCAAAAATGATCACAAAATCGTTCTGTGCACTCTCGAGAACCTAGGATACGATACCCATATTTTTGTGACCATAATCTTGCACGGCGGCCATCTCGGATTTAAAAATGATCCCAAATTTATTTTCTGCACCCTCGAGAACCTCAGACACAATATCCATATTGCTGAAAACATTATTGTTTGCGGCAGCCCTCTTGGATTTCAAAAATGATCACAGAATTTTACGCTGCACCCTCGAGAACCTAGGTCACGATATCCATATTGCTAAAATCATAATTTTGTGCGGCGGCCATCTTCGATTTGAAAATTGTTCAGCAAATCGTTCTCTGCACCCTCGAGAACATCGGATACGATACCCATAATGTAGTTATAATAATTTTAAGCGGCGGCCATCTTGGATTTCAAAAATGATCACAAAATCGTTCTGTGCACTCTCGAGAACCTAGGATACGATACCCATATTTTTGTGACCATAATCTTGCACGGCGGCCATCTCGGATTTAAAAATGATCCCAAGAATATTTTCTGCACCCTCGAGAACCTCAGACACAATATCCATATTGCTGAAAACATTATTGTTTGCGGCAGCCCTCTTGGATTTCAAAAATGATCACAGAATTTTACGCTGCACCCTCGAGAACCTAGGTCACGATACCCATATTGCTAAAATCATAATTTTGTGCGGCGGCCATCTTCGATTTGAAAAATGTTCAGCAAATCGTTCTCTGCACCCTCGAGAACCTCGGGTACGATATCCATATTGCTTAAATCATAATTTTATGCGGCGGCCATCTTGGATTTTAAAAATAATCACAAAATCGTTCTCAGCACCCTCGAGAACCTCGGATACGATATCCAAAATGTAGTTATCATACTTTTGAGCGGCGGCCATCTTGGATTTGAAAAATGATCACAAAATCGTTCTTAACACCCTCGAGTCCCTCGGAAACGATACCCATAATGTAGTCATTATACTTTTGAGCGGCGGCCATCTTCGATTTGAAAAATTATCACAATATCGTTCTTCGCACCCTCGAGAACCTCGGATACGATACCCATAATGTAGCTATCATAATTTTAAGCGGCGGCCATCTTGGATTTCAAAAATGATCACAAAATCGTTCTGTGCACTCTCGAGAACCTAGGATACGATACCCATATTTTTGTGATCATAATCTTGCACGGCGGCCATCTCGGATTTAAAAATGATCCCAAGATTATTTTCTGCACCCTCGAGAACCTCAGACACAATATCCATATTGCTGAAAACATTATTGATTGCGGCAGCCCTCTTGGATTTCAAAAATGATCACAGAATTTTACGCTGCACCCTCGAGAACCTAGGTCACGATATCCATATTGCTAAAATCATAATTTTGTACGGCGGCCATCTTCGATTTGAAAAATGTTCAGCAAATCGTTCTCTGCACCCTCGAGAACCTCGGAAACGATATCCATATTGCTAAAATCATATTTTTGTGCGGCGCTCATCTTGGATTTGAAAAATGACCACCAAATCGTTCTCTGCACCCTCGAGAATCTCGGACACGATATCCATATTGCTGAAATCATAATTTTATGCGGCGGCCATCTTGGATTTTAAAAATAATCACAAAATCGTTCTCAGCACCCTCGAGAACCTCGGATACGATATCCAAAATGTAGTTATCATACTTTTGAGCGGCGGCCATCTTGGATTTGAAAAATGATCACAAAATCGTTCTTCGCACCCTCGAGAACCTCGGATACGATACTTATATTTTTGTGATCATAATCTTGCACGACGGCCCTCTTGGATTTGAAAATGACCCCAAATTTATTTTCTGCACCCTTCGAGAACCTCGGACACGATATCCATATTGCTGAAGACATTATTGTTTGCGGTAGTTCTCTAGGATTTCAAAAATGATCACAGAATTGTTCTCTGCACCCTCGAGAACCTCGGACACGATATCTATATTGCTAAAATCGAAATTTTGTGCGGCGGCCATCTTGGATTTCAAAAATGATCACAAAATCGTTCTGTGCACTCTCAATAACCTCGGATACGATACCCATATTTTTATGATCATAAACTTGCATGGCGGCCATCTCGGATTTAAAAATGATTCCAAAATTATTTTCTGCACCTTCGAGAACCTCGGACACGATATCCATATTGCTGAAAACATTATTGTTTGCGGTAGTTCTTTTGTATTTCAAAAATGATCACAGAATTGTTCTCTGCACCCTCGAGAACATCGGACACGATATCTTTATTGCTAAAATCGAAATTTTGTGCGGCGGCCATCATGGATTTGAAAAATGATCACCAAATCGTTCTCTGCACCCTTGAGAATCTAGGCCACGATATCCATATTGCTAAAATCATAATGTTGTGCGGCGGCCATCTTGGATTTGAAAAATGATCCCAAATTTATTTTCTGCACCCTTCGAAAACCTCGGACACGATATCCATATTGCTGAAAACATTATTGTTTGCGGTAGTTCTCTTGGATTTCAAAAATGATCACAGAATTGTTCTCTGCACCCTCGAGAACCTCGGACACGATATCTATATTGCTAAAATCGAAATTTTGTGCGGCGGCCATCTTGGATTTGAAAAATGATCACCAAATCGTTCTCTGCACCCTTGAGAATCTAGGCCACGATATCCATATTGCTGAAATTATAATTTTGTGCGGCGGCCATCTTGGATTTCAAAAATGATCACAAAATCGTTCTGTGCACTCTCAATAACCTCGGATACGATACCCATATTTTTATGATCATAAACTTGCATGGCGGCCATCTCGGATTTAAAAATGATCCCAAAATTATTTTCTGCACCTTCGAGAACCTCGGACACGATATCCATATTGCTGAAAACAATATTGTCTGCGGTAGTTCTCTTGGATTTCAAAAATCATCACAGAATTGTTCTCTGCACCCTCGAGAACCTCTGGTACGATATCCATATTGCTCAAATCATAATTTTGTGCGGCGGCCATTTTCGATTTGAAAAATGATCACAAAATCGTTCTCAGCACCCTCGAGAACCTCGGATACGATACCCATAATGTAGTTATCATACTTTTGAGCGGCAACCATCTTGGATTTAAAAACTGATCACAAAATCGTTCTCTGCACCCTCGAGAACCTAGGATACGATACCCATATTTTTGTGATCATAAACTTGCATGGCGGCCATCTTGGATTTGAAAAATGATCCCAAATTTATTTTCTGCACCTTTCGAGAACCTCGGACACGATATCCATATTGCTGAAAACAATATTGTTTGCGGTAGTTCTCTTGGATTTCAAAAATGATCACAGAATTGTTCTCTGCACCCTCGAGAACCTCGGACACGATATCTATATTGCTAAAATCGAAATTTTGTGCGGCGGCCATCTTGGATTTGAAAAATGATCACCAAATCGTTCTCTGCACCCTTGAGAATCTAGGCCACGATATCCATATTGCTGAAATCATAATTTTGTGCGGCGGCCATCTTGGATTTCAAAAATGATCACAAAATCGTTCTGTGCACTCTCAATAACCTCGGATACGATACCCATATTTTTATGATCATAAACTTGCATGGCGGCCAACTCGGATTTAAAAATGATTCAAAAATTATTTTCTGCACCTTCGAGAACCTCGGACACGATATCCATATTGCTGAAAACATTATTATTTGCGGTAGTTCTCTTGGATTTCAAAAATGATCACAGAATTTTACGCTGCACCCTCGAGAACCTAGGTCACGATATCCATATTGCTAAAATCATAATTTTGTGCGGCGGTTATTTCGATTTGAAAAATGATCACAAAATCGTTCTTCGCACCCTCGAGAACCTCGGATACGATACCCATAATGTAGCTATCATAATTTTAAGCGGCGGCCATCTTGGATTTCAAAAATGATCACAAAATCGTTCTGTGCACTCTCGAGAACCTAGGATACGATACCCATATTTTTGTGATCATAATCTTGCACGGCGGCCATCTCGGATTTAAAAATGATCCCAAGATTATTTTCTGCACCCTCGAGAACCTCAGACACAATATCCATATTGCTGAAAACATTATTGTTTGCGGCAGCCCTCTTGGATTTCAAAAATGATCACAGAATTTTACGCTGCACCCTCGAGAACCTAGGTCACGATATCCATATTGCTAAAATCATAATTTTGTGCGGCGGCCATCTACGATTTGAAAAATGTTCATCAAATCGTTCTCTGCACCCTCGAGAACCTCGGGTACGATATCCATATTGCTTAAATCATAATTTTGTGCGGCGGCCTTCTTGGATTTCAAAAATGATTACAAAATCGTTCTTTTCACTCTCGAGAACCTCGGATTTGATACCCATATTTTTGTGATCATAATCCCAAAATTGTTCTCTGCACCCTCGAGAACCTCTGGTACGATATCCATATTGCTCAAATCATAATTTTGTGCGGCGGCCATCTTGGTTTTGAAAAATGATCACAAAATCGTTCTCAGCACCCTCGAGAACCTCGGATACAATACCCATAATGTAGTTATCATACTTTTGAGCGGCAACCATCTTGGATTTAAAAACTGATCACAAAATCGTTCTCTGCACCCTTGAGAACCTAGGATACGATACCCATATTTTTGTGATCATAAACTTGCATGGCGGCCATCTTGGATTTGAAAAATGATCCCAAATTTATTTTCTGCACCTTTCGAGAACCTCGGACACGATATCCATATTGCTGAAAACATTATTGTTTGCGGTAGTTCTCTTGGATTTCAAAAATGATCACAGAATTGTTCTCTGCACCCTCGAGAACCTCGGACACGATATCTATATTGCTAAAATCGAAATTTTGTGCGGCGGCCATCTTGGATTTGAAAAATGATCACCAAATCGTTCTCTGCACCCTTGAGAATCTAGGCCACGATATCCATATTGCTGAAATCATAATTTTGTGCGGCGGCCATCTTGGATTTCAAAAATGATCACAAAATCGTTCTGTGCACTCTCAATAACCTCGGATACGATACCCATATTTTTATGATCATAAACTTGCATGGCGGCCAACTCGGATTTAAAAATGATTCAAAAATTATTTTCTGCACCTTCGAGAACCTCGGACACGATATCCATATTGCTGAAAACATTATTATTTGCGGTAGTTCTCTTGGATTTCAAAAATGATCACAGAATTTTACGCTGCACCCTCGAGAACCTAGGTCACGATATCCATATTGCTAAAATCATAATTTTGTGCGGCGGCCATTTTCGATTTGAAAAATGATCACAAAATCGTTCTTCGCACCCTCGAGAACCTCGGATACGATACCCATAATGTAGCTATCATAATTTTAAGCGGCGGCCATCTTGGATTTCAAAAATGATCACAAAATCGTTCTGTGCACTCTCGAGAACCTAGGATACGATACCCATATTTTTGTGATCATAATCTTGCACGGCGGCCATCTCGGATTTAAAAATGATCCCAAGATTATTTTCTGCACCCTCGAGAACCTCAGACACAATATCCATATTGCTGAAAACATTATTGTTTGCGGCAGCCCTCTTGGATTTCAAAAATGATCACAGAATTTTACGCTGCACCCTCGAGAACCTAGGTCACGATATCCATATTGCTAAAATCATAATTTTGTGCGGCGGCCATCTACGATTTGAAAAATGTTCATCAAATCGTTCTCTGCACCCTCGAGAACCTCGGGTACGATATCCATATTGCTTAAATCATAATTTTGTGCGGCGGCCTTCTTGGATTTCAAAAATGATTACAAAATCGTTCTTTTCACTCTCGAGAACCTCGGATTTGATACCCATATTTTTGTGATCATAATCCCAAAATTGTTTTCTGCACCCTCGAGAACCTCGGACACGATATCCATATTGCTGAAAACATAATTTTGTGCGGCGGCCATCTTGGATTAGAAAAATGATCACAAAATCGTTCTCTGCACCCTCGAGAAGCTCGGAAACGATAGCCATATTGCTAATATCATATTTTTGTGCGGCGCTCATCTTGGATTTGAAAAATGATCACCAAATCGTTCTCTGCACCCTCGAGAATCTCGGACACGATATCCATATTGCTGAAATCATAATTTTGTGCGGCGGCCATCTTGGATTTGAAAAATGATCACAAAATCGTTCTATGCAGCCTCGAGAACCTCGGATAGGATACCCATAATGTAGTTATCATAGTTTTGAGCGGCGGCAATCTTGGATTTGAAAAATGATCACAAAATCGTTCTTAACACCCTCGAGTCCCTCGGAAACGATACCCATAATGTAGTTATTATACTTTTGAGCGGCGGCCATTTTCGATTTGAAAAATGATCACAAAATCGTTTTTCGCACCCTCGAGAACCTCGGATACGATACCCATAATGTAGCTATCATAATTTTAAGCGGCGGCCATCTTGGATTTCAAAAATGATCACAAAATCGTTCTGTGCACTCTCGAGAACCTAGGATACGATACCCATATTTTTGTGATCATAATCTTGCACGGCGGCCATCTCGGATTTAAAAATGATCCCAAGATTATTTTCTGCACCCTCGAGAAACTCAGACACAATATCCATATTGCTGAAAACATTATTGTTTGCGGCAGCCCTCTTGGATTTCAAAAATGATCACAGAATTTTACGCTGCACCCTCGAGAACCTAGGTCACGATATCCATATTGCTAAAATCATAATTTTGTGCGGCGGCCATCTTCGATTTGAAAATTGTTCAGCAAATCGTTCTCTGTACCCTCGAGAACATCGGATACGATACCCATAATGTAGTTATCATAATTTTAAGCGGCGGCCATCTTGGATTTCAAAAATGATCACAAAATCGTTCTGTGCACTCTCGAGAACCTAGGATACGATACCCATATTTTTGTGATCATAATCTTGCACGGCGGCCATCTCGGATTTAAAAATGATCCCAAGATTATTTTCTGCACCCTCGAGAACCTCAGACACAATATCCATATTGCTGAAAACATTATTGATTGCGGCAGCCCTCTTGGATTTCAAAAATGATCACAGAATTTTACGCTGCACCCTCGAGAACCTAGGTCACGATATCCATATTGCTAAAATCATAATTTTGTACGGCGGCCATCTTCGATTTGAAAAATGTTCAGCAAATCGTTCTCTGCACCCTCGAGAACCTCGGAAACGATATCCATATTGCTAAAATCATATTTTTGTGCGGCGCTCATCTTGGATTTGAAAAATGACCACCAAATCGTTCTCTGCACCCTCGAGAATCTCGGACACGATATCCATATTGCTGAAATCATAATTTTATGCGGCGGCCATCTTGGATTTTAAAAATAATCACAAAATCGTTCTCAGCACCCTCGAGAACCTCGGATACGATATCCAAAATGTAGTTATCATACTTTTGAGCGGCGGCCATCTTGGATTTGAAAAATGATCACAAAATCGTTCTTCGCACCCTCGAGAACCTCGGATACGATACCCATATTTTTGTGATCATAATCTTGCACGACGGCCCTCTTGGATTTGAAAATGACCCCAAATTTATTTTCTGCACCCTTCGAGAACCTCGGACACGATATCCATATTGCTGAAGACATTATTGTTTGCGGTAGTTCTCTAGGATTTCAAAAATGATCACAGAATTGTTCTCTGCACCCTCGAGAACCTCGGACACGATATCTATATTGCTAAAATCGAAATTTTGTGCGGCGGCCATCTTGGATTTCAAAAATGATCACAAAATCGTTCTGTGCACTCTCAATAACCTCGGATACGATACCCATATTTTTATGATCATAAACTTGCATGGCGGCCATCTCGGATTTAAAAATGATTCCAAAATTATTTTCTGCACCTTCGAGAACCTCGGACACGATATCCATATTGCTGAAAACATTATTGTTTGCGGTAGTTCTTTTGTATTTCAAAAATGATCACAGAATTGTTCTCTGCACCCTCGAGAACATCGGACACGATATCTTTATTGCTAAAATCGAAATTTTGTGCGGCGGCCATCATGGATTTGAAAAATGATCACCAAATCGTTCTCTGCACCCTTGAGAATCTAGGCCACGATATCCATATTGCTAAAATCATAATGTTGTGCGGCGGCCATCTTGGATTTGAAAAATGATCCCAAATTTATTTTCTGCACCCTTCGAAAACCTCGGACACGATATCCATATTGCTGAAAACATTATTGTTTGCGGTAGTTCTCTTGGATTTCAAAAATGATCACAGAATTGTTCTCTGCACCCTCGAGAACCTCGGACACGATATCTATATTGCTAAAATCGAAATTTTGTGCGGCGGCCATCTTGGATTTGAAAAATGATCACCAAATCGTTCTCTGCACCCTTGAGAATCTAGGCCACGATATCCATATTGCTGAAATTATAATTTTGTGCGGCGGCCATCTTGGATTTCAAAAATGATCACAAAATCGTTCTGTGCACTCTCAATAACCTCGGATACGATACCCATATTTTTATGATCATAAACTTGCATGGCGGCCATCTCGGATTTAAAAATGATCCCAAAATTATTTTCTGCACCTTCGAGAACCTCGGACACGATATCCATATTGCTGAAAACAATATTGTCTGCGGTAGTTCTCTTGGATTTCAAAAATCATCACAGAATTGTTCTCTGCACCCTCGAGAACCTCTGGTACGATATCCATATTGCTCAAATCATAATTTTGTGCGGCGGCCATTTTCGATTTGAAAAATGATCACAAAATCGTTCTCAGCACCCTCGAGAACCTCGGATACGATACCCATAATGTAGTTATCATACTTTTGAGCGGCAACCATCTTGGATTTAAAAACTGATCACAAAATCGTTCTCTGCACCCTTGAGAACCTAGGATACGATACCCATATTTTTGTGATCATAAACTTGCATGGCGGCCATCTTGGATTTGAAAAATGATCCCAAATTTATTTTCTGCACCTTTCGAGAACCTCGGACACGATATCCATATTGCTGAAAACATTATTGTTTGCGGTAGTTCTCTTGGATTTCAAAAATGATCACAGAATTGTTCTCTGCACCCTCGAGAACCTCGGACACGATATCTATATTGCTAAAATCGAAATTTTGTGCGGCGGCCATCTTGGATTTGAAAAATGATCACCAAATCGTTCTCTGCACCCTTGAGAATCTAGGCCACGATATCCATATTGCTGAAATCATAATTTTGTGCGGCGGCCATCTTGGATTTCAAAAATGATCACAAAATCGTTCTGTGCACTCTCAATAACCTCGGATACGATACCCATATTTTTATGATCATAAACTTGCATGGCGGCCAACTCGGATTTAAAAATGATTCAAAAATTATTTTCTGCACCTTCGAGAACCTCGGACACGATATCCATATTGCTGAAAACATTATTATTTGCGGTAGTTCTCTTGGATTTCAAAAATGATCACAGAATTTTACGCTGCACCCTCGAGAACCTAGGTCACGATATCCATATTGCTAAAATCATAATTTTGTGCGGCGGCCATTTTCGATTTGAAAAATGATCACAAAATCGTTCTTCGCACCCTCGAGAACCTCGGATACGATACCCATAATGTAGCTATCATAATTTTAAGCGGCGGCCATCTTGGATTTCAAAAATGATCACAAAATCGTTCTGTGCACTCTCGAGAACCTAGGATACGATACCCATATTTTTGTGATCATGATCTTGCACGGCGGCCATCTCGGATTTAAAAATGATCCCAAGATTATTTTCTGCACCCTCGAGAACCTCAGACACAATATCCATATTGCTGAAAACATTATTGTTTGCGGCAGCCCTCTTGGATTTCAAAAATGATCACAGAATTTTACGCTGCACCCTCGAGAACCTAGGTCACGATATCCATATTGCTAAAATCATAATTTTGTGCGGCGGCCATCTACGATTTGAAAAATGTTCATCAAATCGTTCTCTGCACCCTCGAGAACCTCGGGTACGATATCCATATTGCTTAAATCATAATTTTGTGCGGCGGCCTTCTTGGATTTCAAAAATGATTACAAAATCGTTCTTTTCACTCTCGAGAACCTCGGATTTGATACCCATATTTTTGTGATCATAATCCCAAAATTGTTCTCTGCACCCTCGAGAACCTCTGGTACGATATCCATATTGCTCAAATCATAATTTTGTGCGGCGGCCATCTTGGTTTTGAAAAATGATCACAAAATCGTTCTCAGCACCCTCGAGAACCTCGGATACGATACCCATAATGTAGTTATCATACTTTTGAGCGGCAACCATCTTGGATTTAAAAACTGATCACAAAATCGTTCTCTGCACCCTTGAGAACCTAGGATACGATACCCATATTTTTGTGATCATAAACTTGCATGGCGGCCATCTTGGATTTGAAAAATGATCCCAAATTTATTTTCTGCACCTTTCGAGAACCTCGGACACGATATCCATATTGCTGAAAACATTATTGTTTGCGGTAGTTCTCTTGGATTTCAAAAATGATCACAGAATTGTTCTCTGCACCCTCGAGAACCTCGGACACGATATCTATATTGCTAAAATCGAAATTTTGTGCGGCGGCCATCTTGGATTTGAAAAATGATCACCAAATCGTTCTCTGCACTCTCAATAACCTCGGATACGATACCCATATTTTTATGATCATAAACTTGCATGGCGGCCATCTCGGATTTAAAAATGATCCCAAAATTATTTTCTGCACCTTCGAGAACCTCGGACACGATATCCATATTGCTGAAAACAATATTGTCTGCGGTAGTTCTCTTGGATTTCAAAAATCATCACAGAATTGTTCTCTGCACCCTCGAGAACCTCTGGTACGATATCCATATTGCTCAAATCATAATTTTGTGCGGCGGCCATTTTCGATTTGAAAAATGATCACAAAATCGTTCTCAGCACCCTCGAGAACCTCGGATACGATACCCATAATGTAGTTATCATACTTTTGAGCGGCAACCATCTTGGATTTAAAAACTGATCACAAAATCGTTCTCTGCACCCTTGAGAACCTAGGATACGATACCCATATTTTTGTGATCATAAACTTGCATGGCGGCCATCTTGGATTTGAAAAATGATCCCAAATTTATTTTCTGCACCTTTCGAGAACCTCGGACACGATATCCATATTGCTGAAAACATTATTGTTTGCGGTAGTTCTCTTGGATTTCAAAAATGATCACAGAATTGTTCTCTGCACCCTCGAGAACCTCGGACACGATATCTATATTGCTAAAATCGAAATTTTGTGCGGCGGCCATCTTGGATTTGAAAAATGATCACCAAATCGTTCTCTGCACCCTTGAGAATCTAGGCCACGATATCCATATTGCTGAAATCATAATTTTGTGCGGCGGCCATCTTGGATTTCAAAAATGATCACAAAATCGTTCTATGCACTCTCAATAACCTCGGATACGATACCCATATTTTTATGATCATAAACTTGCATGGCGGCCAACTCGGATTTAAAAATGATTCAAAAATTATTTTCTGCACCTTCGAGAACCTCGGACACGATATCCATATTGCTGAAAACATTATTATTTGCGGTAGTTCTCTTGGATTTCAAAAATGATCACAGAATTTTACGCTGCACCCTCGAGAACCTAGGTCACGATATCCATATTGCTAAAATCATAATTTTGTGCGGCGGCCATTTTCGATTTGAAAAATGATCACAAAATCGTTCTTCGCACCCTCGAGAACCTCGGATACGATACCCATAATGTAGCTATCATAATTTTAAGCGGCGGCCATCTTGGATTTCAAAAATGATCACAAAATCGTTCTGTGCACTCTCGAGAACCTAGGATACGATACCCATATTTTTGTGATCATAATCTTGCACGGCGGCCATCTCGGATTTAAAAATGATCCCAAGATTATTTTCTGCACCCTCGAGAACCTCAGACACAATATCCATATTGCTGAAAACATTATTGTTTGCGGCAGCCCTCTTGGATTTCAAAAATGATCACAGAATTTTACGCTGCACCCTCGAGAACCTAGGTCACGATATCCATATTGCTAAAATCATAATTTTGTGCGGCGGCCATCTTCGATTTGAAAATTGTTCAGCAAATCGTTCTCTGTACCCTCGAGAACATCGGATACGATACCCATAATGTAGTTATCATAATTTTAAGCGGCGGCCATCTTGGATTTCAAAAATGATCACAAAATCGTTCTGTGCACTCTCGAGAACCTAGGATACGATACCCATATTTTTGTGACCATAATCTTGCACGGCGGCCATCTCGGATTTAAAAATGATCCCAAGATTATTTTCTGCACCCTCGAGAACCTCAGACACAATATCCATATTGCTGAAAACATTATTGTTTGCGGCAGCCCTCTTGGATTTCAAAAATGATCACAGAATTTTACGCTGCACCCTCGAGAACCTAGGTCACGATATCCATATTGCTAAAATCATAATTTTGTGTGGCGGCCATCTTCGATTTGAAAAATGTTCAGCAAATCGTTCTCTGCACCCTCGAGAACCTCGGGTACGATATCCATATTGCTTAAATCATAATTTTATGCGGCGGCCATCTTGGATTTTAAAAATAATCACAAAATCGTTCTCAGCACCCTCGAGAACCTCGGATACGATATCCAAAATGTAGTTATCATACTTTTGAGCGGCGGCCATCTTGGATTTGAAAAATGATCACAAAATCGTTCTTAACACCCTCGAGTCCCTCGGAAACGATACCCATAATGTAGTCATTATACTTTTGAGCGGCGGCCATCTTCGATTTGAAAAATGATCACAATATCGTTCTTCGCACCCTCGAGAACCTCGGATACGATACCGATAATGTAGCTATCATAATTTTAAGCGGCGGCCATCTTGGATTTCAAAAATGATCACAAAATCGTTCTGTGCACTCTCGAGAACCTAGGATACGATACCCATATTTTTGTGATCATAATCTTGCACGGCGGCCATCTCGGATTTAAAAATGATCCCAAGATTATTTTCTGCACCCTCGAGAACCTCAGACACAATATCCATATTGCTGAAAACATTATTGTTTGCGGCAGCCCTCTTGGATTTCAAAAATGATCACAGAATTTTACGCTGCACCCTCGAGAACCTAGGTCACGATATCCATATTGCTAAAATCATAATTTTGTACGGCGGCCATCTTCGATTTGAAAAATGTTCAGCAAATCGTTCTCTGCACCCTTGAGAACCTCGGAAACGATATCCATATTGCTAAAATCATATTTTAGTGCGGCGCTCATCTTGGATTTGAAAAATGACCACCAAATCGTTCTCTGCACCCTTGAGAATCTCGGACACGATATCCATATTGCTGAAATCATAATTTTATGCGGCGGCCATCTTGGATTTTAAAAATAATCACAAAATCGTTCTCAGCACCCTCGTGAACCTCGGATACGATATCCAAAATGTAGTTATCATACTTTTGAGCGGCGGCCATCTTGGATTTGAAAAATGATCACAAAATCGTTCTTCGCACCCTCGAGAACCTCGGATACGATACCCATATTTTTGTGATCATAATCTTGCACGACGGCCCTCTTGGATTTTAAAATGACCCCAAATTTATTTTCTGCACCCTTCGAGAACCTCGGACACGATATCCATATTGCTGAAAACATTATTGTTTGCGGTAGTTCTCTTGGATTTCAAAAATGATCACAGAATTGTTCTCTGCACCCTCGAGAACCTCGGACACGATATCTATATTGCTAAAATCGAAATTTTGTGCGGCGGCCATCTTGGATTTGAAAAATGATCACCAAATCGTTCTCTGCACCCTTGAGAATCTAGGCCACGATATCCATATTGCTGAAATTATAATTTTGTGCGGCGGCCATCTTGGATTTCAAAAATGATCACAAAATCGTTCTGTGCACTCTCAATAACCTCGGATACGATACCCATATTTTTATGATCATAAACTTGCATGGCGGCCATCTCGGATTTAAAAATGATTCCAAAATTGTTTTCTGTACCCTCGAGAACCTCGGACACGATATCCATATTGCTGACATCATACTTTTGAGCGGCGGCCATCTTCGATTTGAATAATGATCACAAAATCGTTCTTTGCACCCTCGAGAACTTCGGATACGATACCCATAATGTAGCTATCATAATTTTGAGCGGCGGCCATCTTGGATTTCAAAAATGATCACAAAATCATTCTGTGCACTCTCGAGAACCTAGGCTACGATACCCATATTTTTGTGATCATAATCTTGCACGGCGGCCATCTCGGATTTAAAAATGATCCCAAGATTATTTTCTGCACCCTCGAGAACCTCACACAATATCCATATTGCTGAAAACATTATTGTTTGCGGCAGCCCTCTTGGATTTCAAAAATGATCACAGAATTTGACGCTGCACCCTCGAGAACCTAGGACACGATATCCATATTGCTAAAATCATAATTTTGTGCGGCGGCCATCTTCGATTTGGAAAATGTTCACCAAATCGTTCTCTGCACCCTCGAGAACCTCGGGTACGATATCCATATAGCTAAAATCATAATTTTGTGCGGCGGCCATCTTGGATTTGAAAAATGATCACAAAATCGCTCTCAGCACCCACGAGAACCTCGGTTACGATACCCATAATGTAGTTATCATACTTTTGAGCGGCAGCCATCTTGGATTTGAAAACCGATCACAAAATCGTTCTCTGCACCCTCGAGAACCTAGGATACGATACACATAATCTAGTTATCATACTTTTGAGCGGCGGCCATCTCGGATTTAAAAATGATCCCAAAATTGTTTTCTGCACCCTTGAGATCCTCGGACACGATATCAATATTGCTGAAAACATAATTTTGTGCGGCGGCCATCTTGGATTAGAAAAATGATCACAAAATCGTTCTCAGCACCCTCGAGAATCTCGGACACGATATCCATATTGCTGAAATCATAATTTTATGCGGCGGCCATCTTGGATTTTAAAAATAATCACAAAATCGTTCTCAGCACCCTCGAGAACCTCGGTTACGATACCCATAATGTAGTTATCATACTTTTGAGCGGCAGCCATCTTGGATTTGAAAACTGATCACAAAATCGTTCTCTGCACCCTCGAGAACCTAGGATACGATACACATAATCTAGTTATCATACTTTTGAGCGGCGGCCATCTCGGATTTAAAAATGATCCCAAAATTTTTCTTTGCACCCTCGAGAACCTCGGACACGATATCCATATTGCTGAAAACATAATTTTGTGCGGCGGCCATCTTGGATTAGAAAAATGATCACAAAATCGTTCTCTGCACCCTCGAGAAGCTCGGAAACGATAGCCATATTGCTAATATCATATTTTTGTGCGGCGCTCATCTTGGATTTGAAAAATGATCACCAAATCGTTCTCTGCACCCTCGAGAATCTCGGACACGATATCCATATTGCTGAAATCATAATTTTGTGCGGCGGCCATCTTGGATTTGAAAAATGATCACAAAATCGTTCTATGCAGCCTCGAGAACCTCGGATACGATACCCATAATGTAGTTATCATAGTTTTGAGCGGCGGCAATCTTGGATTTGAAAAATGATCACAAAATCGTTCTTAACACCCTCGAGTCCCTCGGAAACGATACCCATAATGTAGTTATTATACTTTTGAGCGGCGGCCATTTTCGATTTGAAAAATGATCACAAAATCGTTTTTCGCACCCTCGAGAACCTCGGATACGATACCCATAATGTAGCTATCATAATTTTAAGCGGCGGCCATCTTGGATTTCAAAAATGATCACAAAATCGTTCTGTGCACTCTCGAGAACCTAGGATACGATACCCATATTTTTGTGATCATAATCTTGCACGGCGGCCATCTCGGATTTAAAAATGATCCCAAGATTATTTTCTGCACCCTCGAGAACCTCAGACACAATATCCATATTGCTGAAAACATTATTGTTTGCGGTAGCCCTCTTGGATTTCAAAAATGATCACAGAATTTTACGCTGCACCCTCGAGAACCTAGGTCACGATATCCATATTGCTAAAATCATAATTTTGTGCGGCGGCCATCTTCGATTTGAAAAATGTTCAGCAAATCGTTCTCTGCACCCTCGAGAACCTCGGGTACGATATCCATATTGCTTAAATCATAATTTTATGCGGCGGCCATCTTGGATTTTAAAAATAATCACAAAATCGTTCTCAGCACCCTCGAGAACCTCGGATACGATATCCAAAATGTAGTTATCATACTTTTGAGCGGCGGCCATCTTGGATTTGAAAAATGATCACAAAATCGTTCTTAACACCCTCGAGTCCCTCGGAAACGATACCCATAATGTAGTCATTATACTTTTGAGCGGCGGCCATCTTCGATTTGAAAAATGATCACAATATCGTTCTTCGCACCCTCGAGAACCTCGGATACGATACCCATAATGTAGCTATCATAATTTTAAGCGGCGGCCATCTTGGATTTCAAAAATGATCACAAAATCGTTCTGTGCACTCTCGAGAACCTAGGATACGATACCCATATTTTTGTGATCATAATCTTGCACGGCGGCCATCTCGGATTTAAAAATGATCCCAAGATTATTTTCTGCACCCTCGAGAACCTCAGACACAATATCCATATTGCTGAAAACATTATTGTTTGCGGCAGCCCTCTTGGATTTCAAAAATGATCACAGAATTTTACGCTGCACCCTCGAGAACCTAGGTCACGATATCCATATTGCTAAAATCATAATTTTGTACGGCGGCCATCTTCGATTTGAAAAATGTTCAGCAAATCGTTCTCTGCACCCTCGAGAACCTCGGAAACGATATCCATTTTGCTAAAATCATATTTTTGTGCGGCGTTCATCTTGGATTTGAAAAATGACCACCAAATCGTTCTCTGCACCCTCGAGAATCTCGGACACGATATCCATATTGCTGAAATCATAATTTTATGCGGCGGCCATCTTGGATTTTAAAAATAATCACAAAATCGTTCTCAGCACCCTCGAGAACCTCGGATACGATATCCAAAATGTAGTTATCATACTTTTGAGCGGCGGCCATCTTGGATTTGAAAAATGATCACAAAATCGTTCTTCGCACCCTCGAGAACCTCGGATACGATACCCATATTTTTGTGATCATAATCTTGCACGACGGCCCTCTTGGATTTGAAAATGATCCCAAAATTATTTTCTGCACCCTCGAGAACCTCAGACACGATATCCATATTTCTGAAAACATTATTCTTTGCGGTAGTTCTCTTGGATTTCAAAAATGATCACAGAATTGTTCTCTGCACCCTCGAGAACCTCGGACACGATATCCATATTGCTAAAATCATAATGTTGTGCGGCGGCCATCTTGGATTTGAAAAATGATCCCAAATTTATTTTCTGCACCCTTCGAGAACCTCGGACACGATATCCATATTGCTGAAGACATTATTGTTTGCGGTAGTTCTCTAGGATTTCAAAAATGATCACAGAATTGTTCTCTGCACCCTCGAGAACATCGGACACGATATCTTTATTGCTAAAATCGAAATTTTGTGCGGCGGCCATCATGGATTTGAAAAATGATCACCAAATCGTTCTCTGCACCCTTGAGAATCTAGGCCACGATATCCATATTGCTAAAATCATAATGTTGTGCGGCGGCCATCTTGGATTTGAAAAATGATCCCAAATTTATTTTCTGCACCCTTCGAGAACCTTGGACACGATATCCATATTGCTGAAAACATTATTGTTTGCGGTAGTTCTCTTGGATTTCAAAAATGATCACAGAATTGTTCTCTGCACCCTCGAGAACCTCGGACACGATATCTATATTGCTAAAATCGAAATTTTGTGCGGCGGCCATCTTGGATTTGAAAAATGATCACCAAATCGTTCTCTGCACCCTTGAGAATCTAGGCCACGATATCCATATTGCTGAAATCATAATTTTGTGCGGCGGCCATCTTGGATTTCAAAAATGATCACAAAATCGTTCTGTGCACTCTCAATAACCTCGGATACGATACCCATATTTTTATGATCATAAACTTGCATGGCGGCCAACTCGGATTTAAAAATGATTCAAAAATTATTTTCTGCACCTTCGAGAACCTCGGACACGATATCCATATTGCTGAAAACAATATTGTCTGTGGTAGTTCTCTTGGATTTCAAAAATGATCACAGAATTGTTCTCTGCACCCTCGAGAACCTCGGGTACGATATCCATATTGCTCAAATCATAATTTTGTGCGGCGGCCATCTTGGTTTTGAAAAATGATCACAAAATCGTTCTCAGCACCCTCGAGAACCGCGGATACGATACCCATAATGTAGTTATCATACTTTTGAGCGGCAACCATCTTGGATTTAAAAACTGATCACAAAATCGTTCTCTGCACCCTCGAGAACCTAGGATACGATACCCATATTTTTGTGATCATAAACTTGCATGGCGGCCATCTTGGATTTGAAAAATGATCCCAAATTTATTTTCTGCACCTTTCGAGAACCTCGGACACGATATCCATATTGCTGAAAACAATATTGTTTGCGGTAGTTCTCTTGGATTTCAAAAATGATCACAGAATTGTTCTCTGCACCCTCGAGAACCTCGGACACGATATCTATATTGCTAAAATCGAAATTTTGTGCGGCGGCCATCTTGGATTTGAAAAATGATCACCAAATCGTTCTCTGCACCCTTGAGAATCTAGGCCACGATATCCATATTGCTGAAATCATAATTTTGTGCGGCGGCCATCTTGGATTTCAAAAATGATCACAAAATCGTTCTGTGCACTCTCAATAACCTCGGATACGATACCCATATTTTTATGATCATAAACTTGCATGGCGGCCAACTCGGATTTAAAAATGATTCCAAAATTATTTTCTGCACCTTCGAGAACCTCGGACACGATATCCATATTGCTGAAAACATTATTATTTGCGGTAGTTCTCTTGGATTTCAAAAATGATCACAGAATTTTACGCTGCACCCTCGAGAACCTAGGTCACGATATCCATATTGCTAAAATCATAATTTTGTGCGGCGGCCATTTTCGATTTGAAAAATGATCACAAAATCGTTCTTCGCACCTTCGAGAACCTCGGATACGATACCCATAATGTAGCTATCATAATTTTAAGCGGCGGCCATCTTGGATTTCAAAAATGATCACAAAATCGTTCTGTGCACTCTCGAGAACCTAGGATACGATACCCATATTTTTGTGATAATAATCTTGCACGGCGGCCATCTCGGATTTAAAAATGATCCCAAGATTATTTTCTGCACCCTTGAGAACCTCAGACACAATATCCATATTGCTGAAAACATTATTGTTTGCGGCAGCCCTCTTGGATTTCAAAAATGATCACAGAATTTTACGCTGCACCCTCGAGAACCTAGGTCACGATATCCATATTGCTAAAATCATAATTTTGTGCGGCGGCCATCTTCGATTTGAAAAATGTTCATCAAATGGTTCTCTGCACCCTCGAGAACCTCGGGTACGATATCCATATTGCTTAAATCATAATTTTGTGCGGCGGCCTTCTTGGATTTGAAAAATGATCACAAAATCGTTCTTTTCACTCTCGAGAACCTCGGATTTGATACCCATATTTTTGTGATCATAATCCCAAAATTGTTTTCTGCACCCTCGAGAACCTCGGACACGATATCCATATTGCTGAAAACATAATTTTGTGCGGCGGCCATCTTGGATTAGAAAAATGATCACAAAATCGTTCTCTGCACCCTCGAGAAGCTCGGAAACGATAGCCATATTGCTAATATCATATTTTTGTGCGGCGCTCATCTTGGATTTGAAAAATGATCACCAAATCGTTCTCTGCACCCTCGAGAATCTCGGACACGATATCCATATTGCTGAAATCATAATTTTGTGCGGCGGCCATCTTGGATTTGAAAAATGATCACAAAATCGTTCTATGCAGCCTCGAGAACCTCGGATACGATACCCATAATGTAGTTATCATAGTTTTGAGCGGCGGCAATCTTGGATTTGAAAAATGATCACAAAATCGTTCTTAACAACCTCGAGTCCCTCGGAAACGATACCCATAATGTAGTTATTATACTTTTGAGCGGCGGCCATTTTCGATTTGAAAAATGATCACAAAATCGTTTTTCGCACCCTCGAGAACCTCGGATACGATACCCATAATGTAGCTATCATAATTTTAAGCGGCGGCCATCTTGGATTTCAAAAATGATCACAAAATCGTTCTGTGCACTCTCGAGAACCTAGGATACGATACCCATATTTTTGTGATCATAATCTTGCACGGCGGCCATCTCGGATTTAAAAATGATCCCAAGATTATTTTCTGCACCCTCGAGAACCTCAGACACAATATCCATATTGCTGAAAACATTATTGTTTGCGGCAGCCCTCTTGGATTTCAAAAATGATCACAGAATTTTACGCTGCACCCTCGAGAACCTAGGTCACGATATCCATATTGCTAAAATCATAATTTTGTGCGGCGGCCATCTTCGATTTGAAAATTGTTCAGCAAATCGTTCTCTGCACCCTCGAGAACATCGGATACGATACCCATAATGTAGTTATCATAATTTTAAGCGGCGGCCATCTTGGATTTCAAAAATGATCACAAAATCGTTCTGTGCACTCTCGAGAACCTAGGATACGATACCCATATTTTTGTGACCATAATCTTGCACGGTGGCCATCTCGGATTTAAAAATGATCCCAAGATTATTTTCTGCACCCTCGAGAACCTCAGACACAATATCCATATTGCTGAAAACATTATTGTTTGCGGCAGCCCTCTTGGATTTCAAAAATGATCACAGAATTTTACGCTGCACCCTCGAGAACCTAGGTCACGATATCCATATTGCTAAAATCATAATTTTGTGCGGCGGCCATCTTCGATTTGAAAAATGTTCAGCAAATCGTTCTCTGCACCCTCGAGAACCTCGGGTACGATATCCATATTGCTTAAATCATAATTTTATGCGGCGGCCATCTTGGATTTTAAAAATAATCACAAAATCGTTCTCAGCACCCTCGAGAACCTCGGATACGATATCCAAAATGTAGTTATCATACTTTTGAGCGGCGGCCATCTTGGATTTGAAAAATGATCACAAAATCGTTCTTAACACCCTCGAGTCCCTCGGAAACGATACGCATAATGTAGTCATTATACTTTTGAGCGGCGGCCATCTTCGATTTGAAAAATGATCACAATATCGTTCTTCGCACCCTCGAGAACCTCGGATACGATACCCATAATGTAGCTATCATAATTTTAAGCGGCGGCCATCTTGGATTTCAAAAATGATCACAAAATCGTTCTGTGCACTCTCGAGAACCTAGGATACGATACCCATATTTTTGTGATCATAATCTTGCACGGCGGCCATCTCGGATTTAAAAATGATCCCAAGATTATTTTCTGCACCCTCGAGAACCTCAGACACAATATCCATATTGCTGAAAACATTATTGTTTGCGGCAGCCCTCTTGGATTTCAAAAATGATCACAGAATTTTACGCTGCACCCTCGAGAACCTAGGTCACGATATCCATATTGCTAAAATCATAATTTTGTACGGCGGCCATCTTCGATTTGAAAAATGTTCAGCAAATCGTTCTCTGCACCCTCGAGAACCTCGGAAACGATATCCATATTGCTAAAATCATATTTTTGTGCGGCGCTCATCTTGGATTTGAAAAATGACCACCAAATCGTTCTCTGCACCCTCGAGAATCTCGGACACGATATCCATATTGCTGAAATCATAATTTTATGCGGCGGCCATCTTGGATTTTAAAAATAATCACAAAATCGTTCTCAGCACCCTCGAGAACCTCGGATACGATATCCAAAATGTAGTTATCATACTTTTGAGCGGCGGCCATCTTGGATTTGAAAAATGATCACAAAATCGTTCTTCGCACCCTCGAGAACCTCGGATACGATACCCATATTTTTGTGATCATAATCTTGCACGGCGGCCATCTCGGATTTAAAAATGATCCCAAGATTATTTTCTGCACCCTCGAGAACCTCACACAATATCCATATTGCTGAAAACATTATTGTTTGCGGCAGCCCTCTTGGATTTCAAAAATGATCACAGAATTTGACGCTGCACCCTCGAGAACCTAAGACACGATATCCATATTGCTAAAATCATAATTTTGTGCGGCGGCCATCTTCGATTTGAAAAATGTTCACCAAATCGTTCTCTGCACCCTCGAGAACCTCGGGTACGATATCCATATAGCTAAAATCATAATTTTGTGCGGCGGCCATCTTGGATTTTAAAAATAATCACAAAATCGTTCTCAGCACCCTCGAGAACCTCGGATACGATATCCAAAATGTAGTTATCATACTTTTGAGCGGCGGCCATCTTCGATTTGAAAAATGATCACAATATCGTTCTTCGCACCCTCGAGAACCTCGGATACGATACCCATAATGTAGCTATCATAATTTTAAGCGGCGGCCATCTTGGATTTCAAAAATGATCACAAAATCGTTCTGTGCACTCTCGAGAACCTAGGATACGATACCCATATTTTTGTGATCATAATCTTGCACGGCGGCCATCTCGGATTTAAAAATGATCCCAAGATTATTTTCTGCACCCTCGAGAACCTCAGACACAATATCCATATTGCTGAAAACATTATTGTTTGCGGCAGCCCTCTTGGATTTCAAAAATGATCACAGAATTTTACGCTGCACCCTCGAGAACCTAGGTCACGATATCCATATTGCTAAAATCATAATTTTGTACGGCGGCCATCTTCGATTTGAAAAATGTTCAGCAAATCGTTCTCTGCACCCTCGAGAACCTCGGAAACGATATCCATATTGCTAAAATCATATTTTTGTGCGGCGCTCATCTTGGATTTGAAAAATGACCACCAAATCGTTCTCTGCACCCTCGAGAATCTCGGACACGATATCCATATTGCTGAAATCATAATTTTATGCGGCGGCCATCTTGGATTTTAAAAATAATCACAAAATCGTTCTCAGCACCCTCGAGAACCTCGGATACGATATCCAAAATGTAGTTATCATACTTTTGAGCGGCGGCCATCTTGGATTTGAAAAATGATCACAAAATCGTTCTTCGCACCCTCGAGAACCTCGGATACGATACCCATATTTTTGTGATAATAATCTTGCACGGCGGCCATCTCGGATTTAAAAATGATCCCAAGATTATTTTCTGCACCCTTGAGAACCTCAGACACAATATCCATATTGCTGAAAACATTATTGTTTGCGGTAGTTCTCTTGGATTTCAAAAATGATCACAGAATTGTTCTCTGCACCCTCGAGAACCTCGGACACGATATCTATATTGCTAAAATCGAAATTTTGTGCGGCGGCCATCTTGGATTTGAAAAATGATCACCAAATCGTTCTCTGCACCCTTGAGAATCTAGGCCACGATATCCATATTGCTGAAATTATAATTTTGTGCGGCGGCCATCTTGGATTTCAAAAATGATCACAAAATCGTTCTGTGCACTCTCAATAACCTCGGATACGATACCCATATTTTTATGATCATAAACTTGCATGGCGGCCATCTCGGATTTAAAAATGATTCCAAAATTGTTTTCTGTACCCTCGAGAACCTCGGACACGATATCCATATTGCTGACATCATACTTTTGAGCGGCGGCCATCTTCGATTTGAATAATGATCACAAAATCGTTCTTTGCACCCTCGAGAACTTCGGATACGATACCCATAATGTAGCTATCATAATTTTGAGCGGCGGCCATCTTGGATTTCAAAAATGATCACAAAATCATTCTGTGCACTCTCGAGAACCTAGGCTACGATACCCATATTTTTGTGATCATAATCTTGCACGGCGGCCATCTCGGATTTAAAAATGATCCCAAGATTATTTTCTGCACCCTCGAGAACCTCACACAATATCCATATTGCTGAAAACATTATTGTTTGCGGCAGCCCTCTTGGATTTCAAAAATGATCACAGAATTTGACGCTGCACCCTCGAGAACCTAAGACACGATATCCATATTGCTAAAATCATAATTTTGTGCGGCGGCCATCTTCGATTTGAAAAATGTTCACCAAATCGTTCTCTGCACCCTCGAGAACCTCGGGTACGATATCCATATAGCTAAAATCATAATTTTGTGCGGCGGCCATCTTGGATTTGAAAAATGATCACAAAATCGCTCTCAGCAACCACGAGAACCTCGGTTACGATACCCATAATGTAGTTATCATACTTTTGAGCGGCAGCCATCTTGGATTTGAAAACCGATCACAAAATCGTTCTCTGCACCCTCGAGAACCTAGGATACGATACACATAATCTAGTTATCATACTTTTGAGCGGCGGCCATCTCAGATTTAAAAATGATCCCAAAATTGTTTTCTGCACCCTCGAGATCCTCGGACACGATATCAATATTGCTGAAAACATAATTTTGTGCGGCGGCCATCTTGGATTAGAAAAATGATCACAAAATCGTTCTCAGCACCCTCGAGAATCTCGGACACGATATCCATATTGCTGAAATCATAATTTTATGCGGCGGCCATCTTGGATTTTAAAAATAATCACAAAATCGTTCTCAGCACCCTCGAGAACCTCGGTTACGATACCCATAATGTAGTTATCATACTTTTGAGCGGCAGCCATCTTGGATTTGAAAACTGATCACAAAATCGTTCTCTGCACCCTCGAGAACCTAGGATACGATACACATAATCTAGTTATCATACTTTTGAGCGGCGGCCATCTCGGATTTAAAAATGATCCCAAAATTTTTCTCTGCACCCTCGAGAACCTCGGAAACGATATCCATATTGCTAAAATCATATTTTTGTGCGGCGCTCATCTTGGATTTGAAAAATGACCACCAAATCGTTCTCTGCACCCTCGAGAATCTCGGACACGATATCCATATTGCTGAAATCATAATTTTATGCGGCGGCCATCTTGGATTTTAAAAATAATCACAAAATCGTTCTCAGCACCCTCGAGAACCTCGGATACGATATCCAAAATGTAGTTATCATACTTTTGAGCGGCGGCCATCTTGGATTTGAAAAATGATCACAAAATCGTTCTTCGCACCCTCGAGAACCTCGGATACGATACCAATAATGTAGCTATCATAATTTTAAGCGGCGGCCATCTTGGATTTCAAAAATGATCACAAAATCGTTCTGTGCACTCTCGAGAACCTAGGATACGATACCCATATTTTTGTGATCATAATCTTGCACGGCGGCCATCTCGGATTTAAAAATGATCCCAAGATTATTTTCTGCACCCTCGAGAACCTCAGACACAATATCCATATTGCTGAAAACATTATTGTTTGCGGCAGCCCTCTTGGATTTCAAAAATGATCACAGAATTTTACGCTGCACCCGCGAGAACCTGGGTCACGATATCCATATTGCTAAAATCATAATTTTGTGCGGCGGCCATCTTCGATTTGAAAAATGTTCAGCAAATCGTTCTCTGCACCCTCGAGAACCTCGGGTTCGATATCCATATTGCTTTAATCATAATTTTGTGCGGCGGCCTTCTTGGATTTGAAAAATGATCACAAAATCGTTCTTTTCACTCTCGAGAACCTCGGATTTGATACCCATATTTTTGTGATCATAATCCCAAAATTGTTTTCTGCACCCTCGAGAACCTCGGACACCATATCCATATTGCTGAAAACATAATTTTGTGCGGCGGCCATCTTGGATTAGAAAAATGATCACAAAATCGTTCTCTGCACCCTCGAGAAGCTCGGAAACGATAGCCATATTGCTAAAATCATATTTTTGTGCGGCGCTCATCTTGGATTTGAAAAATGATCACCAAATCGTTCTCAGCACCCTCGAGAACCTCGGATACGATACCCATAATCTTGTTTTCATACTTTTGAGCGGCTGCCATCTCGGATTTAAAAATGATCACAGAATTGTTCTCTGCACCCTCGAGAACCTCGGGTACGATATCCATATTGCTCAAATCATAATTTTGTGCGGCGGCCATCTTGGTTTTGAAAAATGATCACAAAATCGTTCTCAGCACCCTCGAGAACCTCGGATACGATACCCATAATCTTGTTTTCATACTTTTGAGCGGCTGCCATTTCGGATTTAAAAATGATCACAGAATTGTTCTCTGCACCCTCGAGAACCTCGGGTACGATATCCATATTGCTCAAATCATAATTTTGTGCGGCGGCCATCTTGGTTTTGAAAAATGATCACAAAATCGTTCTCTGCACCCTCGAGAAGCTCGGAAACGATAGCCATATTGCTAAAATCATATTTTTGTGCGGCGCTCATCTTGGATTTAAAAACTGATCACAAACTCGTTCTCTGCACCCTCGAGAACCTAGGATACGATACCCATAATCTTGTTTTCATACTTTTGAGCGGCTGCCATCTCGGATTTAAAAATGATCCCAAAATTGTTTTCTGCACCCTCGAGAACCTCGGACACGATATCCATGTTGCTGAAATCATACTTTTGAGCGGCGGCCATCTTCGATTTGAATAATGATCACAAAATCGTTCTTTGCACCCTCGAGAACCTCGGATACGATACCCAAAATGTAGCTATCATAATTTTGAGCGGCGGCCATCTTGGATTTCAAAAATGATCACAAAATCATTCTGTGCACTCTCGAAAACCTAGGATACGATACCCATATTTTTGTGATCATAATCTTGCACGGCGGCCATCTCGGATTTAAAAATGATCCCAAGATTATTTTCTGCACCCTCGAGAACCTCACACAATATCCATATTGCTGAAAACATTATTGTTTGCGGCAGCCCTCTTGGATTTCAAAAATGATCACAGAATTTGACGCTGCACCCTCGAGAACCTAGGACACGATATCCATATTGCTAAAATCATTATTTTGTGCGGCGGCCATCTTCGATTTGAAAAATGTTCACAAAATCGTTCTGTGCACTCTCGAGAACCTCGGATTCGATATCCATATTTTTGTGATCATAATCTTGCACGACGGCCCTCTTGGATTTGAAAATGATCCCAAAATTATTTTCTGCACCCTCGAGAACCTCGGGTACGATATCCATATAGCTAAAATCATAATTTTGTGCGGCGGCCATCTTGGATTTGAAAAATGATCACAAAATCGATCTCAGCGCCCACGAGAACCTCGGTTACGATACCCATAATGTAGTTATCATACTTTTGAGCGGCAGCCATCTTGGATTTGAAAACCGATCACAAAATCGTTCTCTGCACCCTCGAGAACCTAGGATACGATACACATAATCTAGTTATCATACTTTTGAGCGGCGGCCATCTCGGATTTAAAAATAATCCCAAAATTGTTTTCTGCACCCTCGAGATCCTCGGACACGATATCAATATTGCTGAAAACATAATTTTGTGCGGCGGCCATCTTGGATTAGAAAAATGATCACAAAATCGTTCTCAGCACCCTCGAGAATCTCGGACACGATATCCATATTGCTGAAATCATAATTTTATGCGGCGGCCATCTTGGATTTTAAAAATAATCACAAAATCGTTCTCAGCACCCTCGAGAACCTCGGTTACGATACCCATAATGTAGTTATCATACTTTTGAGCGGCAGCCATCTTGGATTTGAAAACTGATCACAAAATCGTTCTCTGCACCCTCGAGAACCTAGGATACGATACACATAATCTAGTTATCATACTTTTGAGCGGCGGCCATCTCGGATTTAAAAATGATCCCAAAATTTTTCTCTGCACCCTCGAGAACCTCGGAAACGATATCCATATTGCTAAAATCATATTTTTGTGCGGCGCTCATCTTGGATTTGAAAAATGACCACCAAATCGTTCTCTGCACCCTCGAGAATCTCGGACACGATATCCATATTGCTGAAATCATAATTTTATGCGGCGGCCATCTTGGATTTTAAAAATAATCACAAAATCGTTCTCAGCACCCTCGAGAACCTCGGATACGATATCCAAAATGTAGTTATCATACTTTTGAGCGGCGGCCATCTTGGATTTGAAAAATGATCACAAAATCGTTCTTCGCACCCTCGAGAACCTCGGATACGATACCAATAATGTAGCTATCATAATTTTAAGCGGCGGCCATCTTGGATTTCAAAAATGATCACAAAATCGTTCTGTGCACTCTCGAGAACCTAGGATACGATACCCATATTTTTGTGATCATAATCTTGCACGGCGGCCATCTCGGATTTAAAAATGATCCCAAGATTATTTTCTGCACCCTCGAGAATCTCAGACACAATATCCATATTGCTGAAAACATTATTGTTTGCGGCAGCCCTCTTGGATTTCAAAAATGATCACAGAATTTTACGCTGCACCCGCGAGAACCTGGGTCACGATATCCATATTGCTAAAATCATAATTTTGTGCGGCGGCCATCTTCGATTTGAAAAATGTTCAGCAAATCGTTCTCTGCACCCTCGAGAACCTCGGGTTCGATATCCATATTGCTTTAATCATAATTTTGTGCGGCGGCCTTCTTGGATTTGAAAAATGATCACAAAATCGTTCTTTTCACTCTCGAGAACCTCGGAAACGATAGCCATATTGCTAAAATCATATTTTTGTGCGGCGCTCATCTTGGATTTGAAAAATGATCACAGAATTGTTCTCTGCACCCTCGAGAACCTCGGGTACGATATCCATATTGCTCAAATCATAATTTTGTGCGGCGGCCATCTTGGTTTTGAAAAATGATCACAAAATCGTTCTCAGCACCCTCGAGAACCTCGGATACGATACCCATAATCTTGTTTTCATACTTTTGAGCGGCTGCCATCTCGGATTTAAAAATGATCACAGAATTGTTCTCTGCACCCTCGAGAACCTCGGGTACGATATCCATATTGCTCAAATCATAATTTTGTGCGGCGGCCATCTTGGTTTTGAAAAATGATCACAAAATCGTTCTCAGCACCCTCGAGAACCTCGGATACGATACCCATAATCTTGTTTTCATACTTTTGAGCGGCTGCCATCTCGGATTTAAAAATGATCACAGAATTGTTCTCTGCACCCTCGAGAACCTCGGGTACGATATCCATATTGCTCAAATCATAATTTTGTGCGGCGGCCATCTTGGTTTTGAAAAATGATCACAAAATCGTTCTCTGCACCCTCGAGAAGCTCGGAAACGATAGCCATATTGCTAAAATCATATTTTTGTGCGGCGCTCATCTTGGATTTAAAAACTGATCACAAAATCGTTCTCTGCACCCTCGAGAACCTAGGATACGATACCCATAATCTTGTTTTCATACTTTTGAGCGGCTGCCATCTCGGATTTAAAAATGATCCCAAAATTGTTTTCTGCACCCTCGAGAACCTCGGACACGATATCCATATTGCTGAAATCATACTTTTGAGCGGCGGCCATCTTCGATTTGAATAATGATCACAAAATCGTTCTTTGCACCCTCGAGAACCTCGGATACGATACCCATAATGTAGCTATCATAATTTTGAGCGGCGGCCATCTTGGATTTCAAAAATGATCACAAAATCATTCTGTGCACTCTCGAAAACCTAGGATACGATACCCATATTTTTGTGATCATAATCTTGCACGGCGGCCATCTTGGATTTAAAAATGATCCCAAGATTATTTTCTGCACCCTCGAGAACCTCACACAATATCCATATTGCTGAAAACATTATTGTTTGCGGCAGCCCTCTTGGATTTCAAAAATGATCACAGAATTTGACGCTGCACCCTCGAGAACCTAGGACACGATATCCATATTGCTAAAATCATAATTTTGTGCGGCGGCCATCTTCGATTTGAAAAATGTTCACAAAATCGTTCTGTGCACTCTCGAGAACCTCGGATACGATACCCATATTTTTGTGATCTTGCACGACGGCCCTCTTGGATTTGAAAATGATCCCAAAATTATTTTCTGCACCCTCGAGAACCTCAGACACGATATCCATATTTCTGAAAACATTATTGTTTGCGGTAGGCCTCTTGGATTTTAAAAATGATCACAGAATTGTTCTCTGCACCCTCGAGAACCTCGGACACGATATCCATATTGCTAAAATCATAATGTTGTGCGGCGGCCATCTTGGATTTGAAAAATGATCCCAAATTTATTTGCTGCACCCTTCGAGAACCTCGGCCACGATATCCATATTGCTGAAAACATTATTGTTTGCGGTAGTTCTCTTGGATTTCAAAAATGATCACAGAATTGTTCTCTGCATCCTCGAGAACCTCGGACACGATATCTATATTGCTAAAATCGAAATTTTGTGCGGCGGCCATCTTGGATTTGAAAAATGATCACCAAATCGTTCTCTGCACCCTTGAGAATCTAGGCCACGATATCCATATTGCTGAAATTATAATTTTGTGCGGCGGCCATCTTGGATTTCAAAAATGATCACAATATCGTTCTCAGCACCCTCGAGAACCTCGGATACGATATCCAAAATGTAGTTATCATACTTTTGAGCGGCGGCCATCTTGGATTTGAAAAATGATCACAAAATCGTTCTTCGCACCCTCGAGAACCTCGGATACGATACCCATAATGTAGCTATCATAATTTTAAGCGGCGGCCATCTTGGATTTCAAAAATGATCACAAAATCGTTCTGTGCACTCTCGAGAACCTAGGATACGATACCCATATTTTTGTGATCATAATCTTGCACGGCGGCCATCTCGGATTTAAAAATGATCCCAAGATTATTTTCTGCACCCTCGAGAACCTCAGACACAATATCCATATTGCTGAAAACATTATTGTTTGCGGCAGCCCTCTTGTATTTCAAAAATGATCACAGAATTTTACGCTGCACCCTCGAGAACCTAGGTCACGATATCCATATTGCTAAAATCATAATTTTGTGCGGCGGCCATCTTCGATTTGAAAAATGTTCATCAAATCGTTCTCTGCGCCCTCGAGAACCTCGGGTACGATATCCATATTGCTTAAATCATAATTTTGTGCGGCGGCCTTCTTGGATTTGAAAAATTATCACAAAATCGTTCTTTTCACTCTCGAGAACCTCGGATTTGATACCCATATTTTTGTGATCATAATCCCAAAATTGTTTTCTGCACCCTCGAGAACCTCGGACACGATATCCATATTGCTGAAAACATAATTTTGTGCGGCGGCCATCTTGGATTAGAAAAATGATCACAAAATCGTTCTCTGCACCCTCGAGAAGCTCGGAAACGATAGCCATATTGCTAAAATCATATTTTTGTGCGGCGCTCATCTTGGATTTGAAAAATGATCACCAAATCGTTCTCTGCACCCTCGAGAATCTCGGACACGATATCCATATTGCTGAAATCATAATTATGTGCGGCGGCCATCTTGGATTTGAAAAATGATCACAAAATCGTTCTGTGCAGCCTCGAGAACCTCGGATACGATACCCATAATGTAGTTATCATAGTTTTGAGCGGCGGCAATCTTGGATTTGAAAAATGATCACAAAATCGTTCTTAACACCCTCGAGTCCCTCGGCAACGATACCCATAATGTAGTTATTATACTTTTGAGCGGCGGCCATTTTCGATTTGAAAAATGATCACAAAATCGTTCTTCGCACCCTCGAGAACCTCGGATACGATACCCATAATGTAGCTATCATAATTTTAAGCGGCGGCCATCTTGGATTTCAAAAATGATCACAAAATCGTTCTGTGCACTCTCGAGAACCTAGGATACGATACCCATATTTTTGTGATCATAATCTTGCACGGCGGCCATCTCGGATTTAAAAATGATCCCAAGAATATTTTCTGCACCCTCGAGAACCTCAGACACAATATCCATATTGCTGAAAACATTATTGTTTGCGGCAGCCCTCTTGGATTTCAAAAATGATCACAGAATTTTACGCTGCACCCTCGAGAACCTAGGTCACGATATCCATATTGCTAAAATCATAATTTTGTGCGGCGGCCATCTTCGATTTGAAAATTGTTCAGCAAATCGTTCTCTGCACCCTCGAGAACATTGGATACGATACCCATAATGTAGTTATCATAATTTTAAGCGGCGGCCATCTTGGATTTCAAAAATGATCACAAAATCGTTCTGTGCACTCTCGAGAACCTAGGATACGATACCCATATTTTTGTGACCATAATCTTGCACGGCGGCCATCTCGGATTTAAAAATGATCCCAAGATTATTTTCTGCACCCTCGAGAACCTCAGACACAATATCCATATTGCTGAAAACATTATGGTTTGCGGCAGCCATCTTGGATTTCAAAAATGATCACAGAATTTTACGCTGCACCCTCGAGAACCTAGGTCACGATATCCATATTGCTAAAATCATAATTTTGTGCGGCGGCCATCTTCGATTTGAAAAATGTTCAGCAAATCGTTCTCTGCACCCTCGAGAACCTCGGGTACGATATCCATATTGCTTAAATCATAATTTTATGCGGCGGCCATCTTGGATTTTAAAAATAATCACAAAATCGTTCTCAGCACCCTCGAGAACCTCGGATACGATATCCAAAATGTAGTTATCATACTTTTGAGCGGCGGCCATCTTGGATTTGAAAAATGATCACAAAATCGTTCTTAACACCCTCGAGTCCCTCGGAAACGATACCCATAATGTAGTCATTATACTTTTGAGCGGCGGCCATCTTCGATTTGAAAAATGATCACAATATCGTTCTTCGCACCCTCGAGAACCTCGGATACGATACCCATAATGTAGCTATCATAATTTTAAGCGGCGGCCATCTTGGATTTCAAAAATGATCACAAAATCGTTCTGTGCACTCTCGAGAACCTAGGATACGATACCCATATTTTTGTGATCATAATCTTGCACGGCGGCCATCTCGGATTTAAAAATGATCCCAAGATTATTTTCTGCACCCTCGAGAACCTCAGACACAATATCCATATTGCTGAAAACATTATTGTTTGCGGCAGCCCTCTTGGATTTCAAAAATGATCACAGAATTTTACGCTGCACCCTCGAGAACCTAGGTCACGATATCCATATTGCTAAAATCATAATTTTGTACGGCGGCCATCTTCGATTTGAAAAATGTTCAGCAAATCGTTCTCTGCACCCTCGAGAACCTCGGAAACGATATCCATATTGCTAAAATCATATTTTTGTGCGGCGCTCATCTTGGATTTGAAAAATGACCACCAAATCGTTCTCTGCACCCTCGAGAATCTCGGACACGATATCCATATTGCTGAAATCATAATTTTATGCGGCGGCCATCTTGGATTTTAAAAATAATCACAAAATCGTTCTCAGCACCCTCGAGAACCTCGGATACGATATCCAAAATGTAGTTATCATACTTTTGAGCGGCGGCCATCTTGGATTTGAAAAATGATCACAAAATCGTTCTTCGCACCCTCGAGAACCTCGGATACGATACCCATATTTTTGTGATCATAATCTTGCACGACGGCCCTCTTGGATTTGAAAATGACCCCAAATTTATTTTCTGCACCCTTCGAGAACCTCGGACACGATATCCATATTGCTGAAAACATAATGGTTTGCGGTAGTTCTCTTGGATTTCAAAAATGATCACAGAATTGTTCTCTGCACCCTCGAGAACCTCGGACACGATATCTATATTGCTAAAATCGAAATTTTGTGCGGCGGCCATCTTGGATTTGAAAAATGATCACCAAATCGTTCTCTGAAAACATTATTGTTTGCGGCAGCCATCTTGGATTTCAAAAATGATCACAGAATTTTACGCTGCACCCTCGAGAACCTAGGTCACGATATCCATATTGCTAAAATCATAATTTTGTGCGGCGGCCATCTTCGATTTGAAAAATGTTCAGCAAATCGTTCTCTGCACCCTCGAGAACCTCGGGTACGATATCCATATTGCTTAAATCATAATTTTATGCGGCGGCCATCTTGGATTTTAAAAATAATCACAAAATCGTTCTCAGCACCCTCGAGAACCTCGGATACGATATCCAAAATGTAGTTATCATACTTTTGAGCGGCGGCCATCTTGGATTTGAAAAATGATCACAAAATCGTTCTTAACACCCTCGAGTCCCTCGGAAACGATACCCATAATGTAGTCATTATACTTTTGAGCGGCGGCCATCTTCGATTTGAAAAATGATCACAATATCGTTCTTCGCACCCTCGAGAACCTCGGATACGATACCCATAATGTAGCTATCATAATTTTAAGCGGCGGCCATCTTGGATTTCAAAAATGATCACAAAATCGTTCTGTGCACTCTCGAGAACCTAGGATACGATACCCATATTTTTGTGATCATAATCTTGCACGGCGGCCATCTCGGATTTAAAAATGATCCCAAGATTATTTTCTGCACCCTCGAGAACCTCAGACACAATATCCATATTGCTGAAAACATTATTGTTTGCGGCAGCCCTCTTGGATTTCAAAAATGATCACAGAATTTTACGCTGCACCCTCGAGAACCTAGGTCACGATATCCATATTGCTAAAATCATAATTTTGTACGGCGGCCATCTTCGATTTGAAAAATGTTCAGCAAATCGTTCTCTGCACCCTCGAGAACCTCGGAAACGATATCCATATTGCTAAAATCATATTTTTGTGCGGCGCTCATCTTGGATTTGAAAAATGACCACCAAATCGTTCTCTGCACCCTCGAGAATCTCGGACACGATATCCATATTGCTGAAATCATAATTTTATGCGGCGGCCATCTTGGATTTTAAAAATAATCACAAAATCGTTCTCAGCACCCTCGAGAACCTCGGATACGATATCCAAAATGTAGTTATCATACTTTTGAGCGGCGGCCATCTTGGATTTGAAAAATGATCACAAAATCGTTCTTCGCACCCTCGAGAACCTCGGATACGATACCCATATTTTTGTGATCATAATCTTGCACGACGGCCCTCTTGGATTTGAAAATGACCCCAAATTTATTTTCTGCACCCTTCGAGAACCTCGGACACGATATCCATATTGCTGAAAACATAATGGTTTGCGGTAGTTCTCTTGGATTTCAAAAATGATCACAGAATTGTTCTCTGCACCCTCGAGAACCTCGGACACGATATCTATATTGCTAAAATCGAAATTTTGTGCGGCGGCCATCTTGGATTTGAAAAATGATCACCAAATCGTTCTCTGCACCCTTGAGAATCTAGGCCACGATATCCATATTGCTGAAATTATAATTTTGTGCAGCGGCCATCTTGGATTTCAAAAATGATCACAAAATCGTTCTGTGCACTCTCAATAACCTCGGATACGATACCCATATTTTTATGATCATAAACTTGCATGGCGGCCATCTCGGATTTAAAAATGATTCCAAAATTGTTTTCTGTACCCTCGAGAACCTCGGACACGATATCCATATTGCTGACATCATACTTTTGAGCGGCGGCCATCTTCGATTTGAATAATGATCACAAAATCGTTCTTTGCACCCTCGAGAACTTCGGATACGATACCCATAATGTAGCTATCATAATTTTGAGCGGCGGCCATCTTGGATTTCAAAAATGATCACAAAATCATTCTGTGCACTCTCGAGAACCTAGGCTACGATACCCATATTTTTGTGATCATAATCTTGCACGGTGGCCATCTCGGATTTAAAAATGATCCCAAGATTATTTTCTGCACCCTCGAGAACCTCACACAATATCCATATTGCTGAAAACATTATTGTTTGCGGCAGCCCTCTTGGATTTCAAAAATGATCACAGAATTTGACGCTGCACCCTCGAGAACCTAGGACACGATATCCATATTGCTAAAATCATAATTTTGTGCGGCGGCCATCTTCGATTTGAAAAATGTTCACCAAATCGTTCTCTGCACCCTCGAGAACCTCGGGTACGATATCGATATAGCTAAAATCATAATTTTGTGCGGCGGCCATCTTGGATTTGAAAAATGATCACAAAATCGCTCTCAGCACCCACGAGAACCTCGGTTACGATACCCATAATGTAGTTATCATACTTTTGAGCGGCAGCCATCTTGGATTTGAAAACCGATCACAAAATCGTTCTCTGCACCCTCGAGAACCTAGGATACGATACACATAATCTAGTTATCATACTTTTGAGCGGCGGCCATCTCGGATTTAAAAATGATCCCAAAATTTTTCTCTGCACCCTCGAGAACCTCGGAAACGATATCCATATTGCTGAAATCATATTTTTGTACGGCGCTCATCTTGGATTTGAAAAATGACCACCAAATCGTTCTCTGCACCCTCGAGAATCTCGGACACGATATCCATATTGCTGAAATCATAATTTTATGCGGCGGCCATCTTGGATTTTAAAAATAATCACAAAATCGTTCTCAGCACCCTCGAGAACCTCGGATACGATATCCAAAATGTAGTTATCATACTTTTGAGCGGCGGCCATCTTGGATTACCAGACACAATATCCATATTGCTGAAAACATTATTGTTTGCGGCAGCCCTCTTGGATTTCAAAAATGATCACAGAATTTTACGCTGCACCCTCGAGAACCTAGGTCACGATATCCATATTGCTAAAATCATAATTTTGTGCGGCGGCCATCTTCGATTTGAAAAATGTTCAGCAAATCGTTCTCTGCACCCTCGAGAACCTCGGAAACGATATCCATATTGCTTAAATCATAATTTTGTGCGGCGGCCTTCTTGGATTTGAAAAATGATCACAAAATCGTTCTTTTCACTCTCGAGAACCTCGGATTTGATACCCATATTTTTGTGATCATAATCCCAAAATTGTTTTCTGCACCCTCGAGAACCTCGGAAACGATATCCATATTCCTAAAATCATATTTTTGTGCGGCGCTCATCTTGGATTTGAAAAATGATCACCAAATCGTTCTCTGCACCCTCGAGAATCTCGGACACGATATCCATATTGCTGAAATCATAATTTTATGCGGCGGCCATCTTGGATTTTAAAAATAATCACAAAATCGTTCTCAGCACCCTCGAGAACCTCGGATACGATACCCATAATGTAGTTATTATACTTTTGAGCGGCGGCCATCTTCGATTTGAAAAATGTTCACCAAATCGTTCTCTGCACCCTCGAGAACCTCGGGTACGATATCCATATAGCTAAAATCATAATTTTGTGCGGCGGCCATCTTGGATTTGAAAAATGATCACAAAATCGCTCTCAGCACCCACGAGAACCTCGGTTACGATACCCATAATGTAGTTATCATACTTTTGAGCGGCAGCCATCTTGGATTTGAAAACTGATCACAAAATCGTTCTCTGCACCCTCGAGAAACTAGGATACGATACACATAATCTAGTTATCATACTTTTGAGCGGCGGCCATCTCGGATTTAAAAATGATCCCAAAATTGTTTTCTGCACCCTCGAGATCCTCGGACACGATATCAATATTGCTGAAAACATAATTTTGTGCGGCGGCCATCTTGGATTAGAAAAATGATCACAAAATTTTTCTCTGCACCCTCGAGAACCTCGGAAACGATATCCATATTGCTAAAATCATAATTTTATGCGGCGGCCATCTTGGATTTGAAAAATGATCACAAAATCGTTCTTAACACCCTCGAGTCCCTCGGAAACGATACCCATAATGTAGTTATTATACTTTTGAGCGGCGGCCATCTTCGATTTGAAAAATGTTCAGCAAATCGTTCTCTGCACCCTCGAGAACCTCGGGTACGATATCCATATAGCTAAAATCATAATTTTGTGCGGCGGCCATCTTGGATTTGAAAAATGATCACAAAATCGCTCTCAGCACCCACGAGAACCTCGGTTACGATACCCATAATGTAGTTATCATACTTTTGAGCGGCAGCCATCTTGGATTTGAAAACTGATCACAAAATCGTTCTCTGCACCCTCGAGAACCTAGGATACGATACACATAATCTAGTTATCATACTTTTGAGGGGCGGCCATCTCGGATTTAAAAATGATCCCAAAATTGTTTTCTGCACCCTCGAGATCCTCGGACACGATATCAATATTGCTGAAAACATAATTTTGTGCGGCGGCCATCTTGGATTAGAAAAATGATCACAAAATTTTTCTCTGCACCCTCGAGAACCTCGGAAACGATATCCATATTGCTAAAATCATATTTTTGTGCGGCGCTCATCTTGGATTTGAAAAATGACCACCAAATCGTTCTCTGCACCCTCGAGAATCTCGGACACGAAATCCATATTGCTGAAATCATAATTTTATGCGGCGGCCATCTTGGATTTTAAAAATAATCACAAAATCGTTCTCAGCACCCTCGAGAACCTCGGATACGATATCCAAAATGTAGTTATCATACTTTTGAGCGGCGGCCATCTTGGATTTGAAAAATGATCACAAAATCGTTCTTCGCACCCTCGAGAACCTCGGATACGATACCCATAATGTAGCTATCATAATTTTAAGCGGCGGCCATCTTGGATTTCAAAAATGATCACAAAATCGTTCTGTGCACTCTCGAGAACCTAGGATACGATACCCATATTTTTGTGATCATAATCTTGCACGGCGGCCATCTCGGATTTAAAAATGATCCCAAGATTATTTTCTGCACCCTCGAGAACCTCAGACACAATATCCATATTGCTGAAAACATTATTGTTTGCGGCAGCCCTCTTGGATTTCAAAAATGATCACAGAATTTTACGCTGCACCCGCGAGAACCTGGGTCACGATATCCATATTGCTAAAATCATAATTTTGTGCGGCGGCTATCTTTGATTTGAAAAATGTTCAGCAAATCGTTCTCTGCACCCTCGAGAACCTCGGGTACGATATCCATATTGCTAAAATCATATTTTTGTGCGGCGCTCATCTTGGATTTGAAAAATGATCACCAAATCGTTCTCTGCACCCTCGAGAATCTCGGACACGATATCCATATAGCTAAAATCATAATTTTGTGCGGCGGCCATCTTGGATTTGAAAAATGATCACAAAATCGCTCTCAGCACCCACGAGAACCTCGGTTACGATACCCATAATGTAGTTATCATACTTTTGAGCGGCAGCCATCTTGGATTTGAAAACTGATCACAAAATCGTTCTCTGCACCCTCGAGAACCTAGGATACGATACACATAATCTAGTTATCATACTTTTGAGCGGCGGCCATCTCGGATTTAAAAATGATCCCAAAATTGTTTTCTGCACCCTCGAGATCCTCGGACACGATATCAATATTGCTGAAAACATAATTTTGTGCGGCGGCCATCTTGGATTAGAAAAATGATCACAAAATTTTTCTCTGCACCCTCGAAAACCTCGGAAACGATATCCATATAGCTAAAATCATATTTTTGTGCGGCGCTCATCTTGGATTTGAAAAATGACCACCAAATCGTTCTCTGCACCCTCGAGAATCTCGGACACGAAATCCATATTGCTGAAATCATAATTTTATGCGGCGGCCATCTTGGATTTTAAAAATAATCACAAAATCGTTCTCAGCACCCTCGAGAACCTCGGATACGATATCCAAAATGTAGTTATCATACTTTTGAGCGGCGGCCATCTTGGATTTGAAAAATGATCACAAAATCGTTCTTCGCACCCTCGAGAACCTCGGATACGATACCCATAATGTAGCTATCATAATTTTAAGCGGCGGCCATCTTGGATTTCAAAAATGATCACAAAATCGTTCTGTGCACTCTCGAGAACCTAGGATACGATACCCATATTTTTGTGATCATAATCTTGCACGGCGGCCATCTCGGATTTAAAAATGATCCCAAGATTATTTTCTGCACCCTCGAGAACCTCAGACACAATATCCATATTGCTGAAAACATTATTGTTTGCGGCAGCCCTCTTGGATTTCAAAAATGATCACAGAATTTTACGCTGCACCCGCGAGAACCTGGGTCACGATATCCATATTGCTAAAATCATAATTTTGTGCGGCGGCTATCTTTGATTTGAAAAATGTTCAGCAAATCGTTCTCTGCACCCTCGAGAACCTCGGGTACGATATCCATATTGCTAAAATCATATTTTTGTGCGGCGCTCATCTTGGATTTGAAAAATGATCACCAAATCGTTCTCTGCACCCTCGAGAATCTCGGACACGATATCCATATTGCTGAAATCATAATTTTGTGCGGCGGCCATCTTGGATTTGAAAAATGATCACAAAATCGTTCTATGCAGCCTCGAGAACCTCGGATACGATACCCATAATGTAGTTATCATAGTTTTGAGCGGCGGCAATCTTGGATTTGAAAAATGATCACAAAATCGTTCTTAACACCCTCGAGTCCCTCGGAAACGATACCCATAATGTAGTTATTATACTTTTGAGCGGCGGCCATCTTCGATTTGAAAAATGATCACAAAATCGTTCTTCGCACCCTCGAGAACCTCGGATACGATACCCATAATGTAGCTATCATAATTTTAAGCGGCGGCCATCTTGGATTTCAAAAATGATCACAAAATCGTTCTGTGCACTCTCGAGAACCTAGGATACGATACCCATATTTTTGTGATCATAATCTTGCACGGCGGCCATCTCGGATTTAAAAATGATGCCAAGATTATTTTCTGCACCCTCGAGAACCTCAGACACAATATCCATATTGCTGAAAACATTATTGTTTGCGGCAGCCCTCTTGGATTTCAAAAATGATCACAGAATTTTACGCTGCACCCTCGAGAACCTAGGTCACGATATCCATATTGCTAAAATCATAATTTTGTGCGGCGGCCATCTTCGATTTGAAAAATGTTCAGCAAATCGTTCTCTGCACCCTCGAGAACCTCGGGTACGATATCCATATTGCTTAAATCATAATTTTGTGCGGCGGCCTTCTTGGATTTGAAAAATGATCACAAAATCGTTCTCAGCACCCTCGAGAACATCGGATACGATACCCATAATGTAGTTATCATAATTTTAAGCGGCGGCCATCTTGGATTTCAAAAATGATCACAAAATCGTTCTGTGCACTCTCGAGAACCTAGGATACGATACCCATATTTTTGTGATCATAATCTTGCACGGCGGCCATCTCGGATTTAAAAATGATCCCAAGATTATTTTCTGCACACTCGAGAACCTCAGACACAATATCCATATTGCTGAAAACATTATTGTTTGCGGCAGCCCTCTTGGATTTCAAAAATGATCACAAAATTTTACGCTGCACCCTCGAGAACCTAGGTCACGATATCCATATTGCTAAAATCATAATTTTGTGCGGCGGCCACCTTCGATTTGAAAAATGTTCAGCAAATCGTTCTTTGCACCCTCGAGAACCTCGGGTACGATATCCATATTGCTTAAATCATAATTTTATGCGGCGGCCATCTTGGATTTTAAAAATAATCACAAAATCGTTCTCAGCACCCTCGAGAACCTCGGATACGATATCCAAAATGTAGTTATCATACTTTTGAGCGGCGGCCATCTTGGATTTGAAAAATGATCACAAAATCGTTCTTAACACCCTCGAGTCCCTCGGAAACGATACCCATAATGTATTCATTATACTTTTGAGCGGCGGCCATCTTCGATTTGAAAAATGATCACAAAATCATTCTTCGCACCCTCGAGAACCTCGGATACGATACCCATAATGTAGCTATCATAATTTTAAGCGGCGGCCATCTTGGATTTCAAAAATGATCACAAAATCGTTCTGTGCACTCTCGAGAACCTAGGATACGATACCCATATTTTTGTGATCATAATCTTGCACGGCGGCCATCTCGGATTTAAAAATGATCCCAAGATTATTTTCTGCACCCTCGAGAACCTCAGACACAATATCCATATTGCTGAAAACATTATTGCTTGCGGCAGCCCTCTTGGATTTCAAAAATGATCACAGAATTTTACGCTGCACCCTCGAGAACCTAGGTCACGATATCCATATTGCTAAAATCATAATTTTGTGCGGCGGCCATCTTCGATTTGAAAAATGTTCAGCAAATCGTTCTCTGCACCCTCGAGAACCTCGGAAACGATATCCATATTGCTTAAATCATAATTTTGTGCGGCGGCCTTCTTGGATTTGAAAAATGATCACAAAATCGTTCTTTTCACTCTCGAGAACCTCGGATTTGATACCCATATTTTTGTGATCATAATCCCAAAATTGTTTTCTGCACCCTCGAGAACCTCGGAAACGATAGCCATATTGCTAAAATCATATTTTTGTGCGGCGCTCATCTTGGATTTGAAAAATGATCACCAAGTCGTTCTCTGCACCCTCGAGAATCTCGGACACGATATCCATATTGCTGAAATCATAGTTTTATGCGGCAGCCATCTTGGATTTTAAAAATAATCACAAAATCGTTCTCAGCACCCTCGAGAACCTCGGAAACGATATCCATATTGCTTAAATCATAATTTTGTGCGGCGGCCTTCTTGGATTTTAAAAATGATCACAAAATCGTTCTCAGCACCCTCGAGAACATCGGATACGATACCCATAATGTAGTTATCATACTTTTGAGCGGCGGCCATCTTGGATTTGAAAAATGATCACAGAATTTTTCTCTGCACCCTCGAGAATCTCGGACACGATATCCATATTGCTGAAATCATAATTTTGTGCGGCGGCCATCTTGGATTTTAAAAATAATCACAGAATTGTTCGGTGCATTCTCGAGAACATCGGACACGATATCCATATTGCTAAAATCATACTTTTGAGCGGCGGCCATCTTAGATTCGAAAAATGATCACAAAATCGTTCTGTGCACTCTCGAGAACCTCGGATATGATACCCATATTTTTGTGATCATAAATTTGCACGGCGGCCCTCTTGGATTTGAAAATGATCCCAAAATAATTTTCTGCACCCTCGAGAACCTCAGACAAGATATCCATATTGCTGAAAACATTATTGTTTGCAACAGGCCTTTTGCGTTTTCAAAATGATCACAGAATCGTTCTCAGCACCCCCGAGAACCTCGGATACGATACCCATAATGTAATTATCATACTTTTGAGCGGCGGCCATCTTCGATTTGAAAAATGATTACAAAATCGTTATCTGCACCCTCGAGAACCTCGGATACGATACCCATAATGTAATTTTCATAATTTTGAGCGGCGGCCATCTTGGATTTCAAAAATGATCACAAAATCGTTCTCTGCACCCTCGAGATTCTCGGAAACGATACCCATAATGTAGTCATCATAGTTTTGAGCGGCCGCCATCTTGGATTTCAAAAATGATCACAAAATCGTTCTCTGCACCCTCGAGAACCTCGGATACGATACCCATAATGTAGTTATCATAATTTTGGGCGGCGGCCATCTTGGATTTTAAAAATGATCACAAAATCGTTCTGTGCACTCTCGAGAACCTCGGATACGATACCCATATTTCAGTGATCATAATCTTGCACGGCGGCCATTTTGGATTTGAAAAATGATAACAAAAACGTTCTAAGCACCCTCGAGAAACTCTGATACGATACCCATAATGTAGTAATCATACTTTTGAGCGGCGGTCATCTTGGATTTCAAAAATGATCACAAAATTGTTCTCTGCGCCCACGAAAACCTCGGACACGATACCCATTATCTAGTTATCATATTTTGAGTGGCGGCCATCTCAGATTTAAAAATGATCCCAAAATTGTTTTCTGCACACTCCAGAACCTCGGACACGATATCCATATTGCTGAAAACATAATTGTTTGCGGCAGCCCTCTTAGATTTCAATAATGATCACAGAATTTTTCTCTGCGCCTTCGAGAACCTCGGACACGATATCCATATTGCTTTAATCATAATTTTGTGCGGCGGCCATCTTGAATTTGAAAAATGATCACCAAATCGTTCTCAGCACCCTTGAGAACCTCGGATACAATACCCATAATTTACTTATCATACTTTTGAGCGGCAGCCATCTTGGATTTGAAAACTGATCACAAAATCGTTCTCAGCACCCTCGAGAACCTCGGATACGATATCCAAAATGTAGTTATCATACTTTTGAGCGGCGGCCATCATGGATTTGAAAAATGATCACAATATCGTTCTTTTCACTCTCGAGAACCTCGGATTTGATACCCATATTTTTGTGATCATAATCCCAAAATTGTTTTCTGCACCCTCGAGAACCTCGGAAACGATATCCATATTGCTAAAATCATATTTTTGTGCGGCGCTCATCTTGGATTTGAAAAATGACCACCAAATCGTTCTCTGCACCCTCGAGAATCTCGGACACGATATCCATATTGCTGAAATCATAATTTTATGCGGCGTCCATCTTGGATTTTAAAATAATCACAAAATCGTTCTCAGCACCCTCAAGAACCTCAGATACGATATCCAAAATGTAGTTATCATACTTTTGAGCGGCGGCCATCTTGGATTTGAAAAATGATCACAAAATCGTTCTTAACGACCTCGAGTCCCTCGGAAACGATACCCATAATGTAGTTATTATACTTTTGAGCGGCGGCCATCTTGGATTTGAAAAATGATCACAGAATTGTTCGGTGCATCCTCGAGAACATCGGACACGATATCCATATTGCTAAAATCATACTTTTGAGCGGCGGCCATCTTAGATTTGAAAAATGATCACAAAATCGTTCTGTGCACTCTCGAGAACCTCGGATAAGATACCCATATTTTTGTGATCATAAATTTTCACGGCGGCCCTCTTGGATTTGAAAATGATCCCAAAATTATTTTCTGCACCCTCGAGAACCTCAGACAAGATATCCATATTGCTGAAAACAATATTGTTTGCAGCAGGCCTTTTGCGTTTTCAAAATGATCACAGAATCGTTCTGTGCACTCTCAATAACCTCGGATACGATGCCCATATTTTTGTGATCATAAACTTGCATGGCGGCCATCTCGGATTTAAAAATGATCCCAAAATTATTTTCTGCACCTTCGAGAACCTCGGACACGATATCCATATTGCTGAAAACATTATTGTTTGCGGTAGTTCTCTTGGATTTCAAAAATTATCACAGAATTGTTCTCTGCACCCTCGAGAACCTCGGGTACGATATCCATATTGCTGAAATCATAATTGTTTGGGCGGTTACTAACCTAACATACCCATATTTTTGTGATCATAATCTTGCACGGCGGCCATCTCGGATTTAAAAATGATCCCAAGATTATTTTCTGCACCCTCGAGAACCTCACACAATATCCATATTGCTGAAAACATTATTGTTTGCGGCAGCCCTCTTGGATTTCAAAAATGATCACAGAATTTGACGCTGCACTTTCGAGAACCTAGGACACGATATCCATATTGCTAAAATCATAATTTTGTGCGGCGGCCATCTTCGATTTGAAAAATGTTCACAAAATCGTTCTGTGCACTCTCGAGAACCTCGAATACGATACCCATATTTTTGTGATCATAATCTTGCACGACGGCCCTCTTGGATTTGAAAATGATCCCAAAATTATTTTCTGCACCCTCGAGAACCTCAGACACGATATCCATATTTCTGAAAACATTATTGTTTGCGGTAGGCCTCTTGGATTTTAAAAATGATCACAGAATTGTTCTCTGCACCCTCGAGAACCTCGGACACGATATCCATATTGCTAAAATAATAATGTTGTGCGGCGGCCATCTTGGATTTGAAAAATGATCCCAAATTTATTTTCTGCACCCTTCGAGAACCTCGGACACGATATCCATATTGCTGAAAACATTATTGTTTGCGGTAGTTCTCTTGGATTTCAAAAATGATCACAGAATTGTTCTCTGCACCCTCGAGAACCTCGGACACGATATCTATATTGCTAAAATCGAAATTTTGTGCGGCGGCCATCTTGGATTTGAAAAATGATCACCGAATCATTCTCTGCACCCTTGAGAATCTAGGCCACGATATCCATATTGCTGAAATTATAATTTTGTGCGGCGGCCATCTTGGATTTCAAAAATGATCACAAAATCGTTCTGTGCACTCTCAATAACCTCGGATACGATACCCATATTTTTATGATCATAAACTTGCATGGCGGCCATCTCGGATTTAAAAATGATTCCAAAATTGTTTTCTGTACCCTCGAGAACCTCGGACACGATATCCATATTGCTGAAATCATACTTTTGAGCGGCGGCCATCTTCGATTTGAATAATGATCACAAAATCATTCTTTGCACCCTCGAGAACCTCGGATACGATACCCATAATGTAGCTATCATAATTTTGAGCGGCGGCCATCTTGGATTTCAAAAATGATCACAAAATCATTCTGTGCACTCTCGAGAACCTAGGCTACGATACCCATATTTTTGTGATCATAATCTTGCACGGCGGCCATCTCGGATTTAAAAATGATTCCAAGATTATTTTCTGCACCCTCGAGAACCTCACACAATATCCATATTGCTGAAAACATTATTGTTTGCGGCAGCCCTCTTGGATTTCAAAAATGATCACAGAATTTGACGCTGCACCCTCGAGAACCTAGGACACGATATCCATATTGCTAAAATCATAATTTTGTGCGGCGGCCATCTTCGATTTGAAAAATGTTCACCAAATCGTTCTCTGCACCCTCGAGAACCTCGGGTACGATATCCATATAGCTAAACTCATAATTTTGTGCGGCGGCCATCTTGGATTTGAAAAATGATCACAAAATCGCTCTCAGCACCCACGAGAACCTCGGTTACGATACCCATAATGTAGTTATCATACTTTTGAGCGGCAGCCATCTTGGATTTAAAAACTGATCACAAAATCGTTCTCTTTACCCTCGAGAACCTAGGATACGATACACATAATCTAGTTATCATACATTTGAGCGGCGGCCATCTCGGATTAAAAAATGATCCCAAAATTGTTTTCTGCACCCTCGAGATCCTCGGACACGATATCAATATTGCTGAAAACATAATTTTGTGCGGCGGCCATATTGGATTAGAAAAATGATCACAAAATCGTTCTCAGCACCCTCGAGAACCTCAGATACGATATCCAAAATGTAGTTATCATACTTTTGAGCGGCGGCCATCATGGATTTGTAAAATGATCACAATATCGTTCTTTTCACTCTCGAGAACCTCGGATTTGATACCCATATTTTTGTGATCATAATCCCAAAATTGTTTTCTGCACCCTCGAGAAACTCGGACACGATATCCTTATTGCTGAAAACATAATTTTGTGCGGCGGCCATCTTGGATTAGAAAACTGATCACAAAATTTTTCTCTGCACCCTCGAGAACCTCGGACACGATATCCATATTGGTAAAATCATATTTTTGTGCGGCGCTCATCTTGGATTTGAAAAATGACCACCAAATCGTTCTCTGCACCCTCGAGAATCTCGGACACGATATCCATATTGCTGAAATCATAATTTTATACGGCGGCCATCTTGGATTTTAAAAATAATCACAAAATCGTTCTCAGCACCCTCGAGAACCTCGGATACGATATCCAAAATGTAGTTATCATACTTTTGAGCGGTGGCCATCTTGGATTTGAAAAATGATCACAAAATCGTTCTTCGCACCCTCGAGAACCTCGGATACGATACCCATAATGTAGCTATCATAATTTTAAGCGGCGGCCATCTTGGATTTCAAAAATGATCACAAAATCGTTCTGTGCACTCTCGAGAACCTAGGATACGATACCCATATTTTTGTGATCATAATCTTGCACGGCGGCCATGTCGGATTTAAAAATGATCCCAAGATTATTTTCTGCACCCTCGAGAACCTCGGAAACGATATCCATATTGCTAAAATCATATTTTTGTGCGGCGCTCATCTTGGATTTGAAAAATGACCACCAAATCGTTCTCTGCACCCTTGAGAATCTCGGACACGATTTCCATATTGCTGAAATCATCATTTTATACGGCGGCCATCTTGGATTTTAAAAATAATCACAAAATTGTTCTCAGCACCCTCGATAACCTCGGATACGATATCCAAAATGTAGTAATCATACTTTTGAGCGGCGGCCATCTTGGATTTGAAAAATGATCACAAAATCGTTCTTCGCACCCTCGAGAACCTCGGATACGATACCCATAATGTAGCTATCATAATTTTAAGCGGCGGCCATCTTGGATTTCAAAAATGATCACAAAATCGTTCTGTGCACTCTCGAGAACCTAGGATACGATACCCATATTTTTGTGATCATAATCTTGCACGGCGGCCATCTCGGATTTAAAAATGATCCCAAGATTATTTTCTGCACCCTCGAGAAGCTCAGACACAATATCCATATTGCTGAAAACATTATTGTTTGCGGCAGCCCTCTTGGATTTCAAAAATGATCACAGAATTTTACGCTGCACCCTCGAGAACCTAGGTCACGATATCCATATTGCTAAAATCATAATTTTGTGCGGCGGCCATCTTCGATTTGAAAAATGTTCAGCAAATCGTTCTCTGCACCCTCGAGAACCTCGGGTACGATATCCATATTGCTTAAATCATAATTTTGTGCGGCGGCCTTCTTGGATTTGAAAAATGATCACAAAATCGTTCTTTTCACTCTCGAGAACCTCGGATTTGATACCCATATTTTTGTGATCATAATCCCAAAATTGTTTTCTGCACCCTCGAGAACCTCGGACACGATATCCATATTGCTGAAAACATAATTTTGTGCGGCGGCCATCTTGGATTAGAAAAATGATCACAAAATCGTTCTCTGCACCCTCGAGAAGCTCGGAAACGATAGCCATATTGCTAAAATCATATTTTTGTGCGGCGCTCATCTTGGATTTGAAAAATGATCACCAAATCGTTCTCTGCATCCTCGAGAATCTCGGACACGATATCCATATTGCTGAAATCATAATTTTGTGCGGTGGCCATCTTGGATTTGAAAAATGATCACAAAATCGTTCTATGCAGCCTCGAGAACCTCGGATACGATACCCATAATGTAGTTATCATAGTTTTGAGCGGCGGCAATCTTGGATTTGAAAAATGATCACAAAATCGTTCTTAACACCCTCGAGTCTCTCGGAAACGATACCCATAATGTAGTTATTATACTTTTGAGCGGCGGCCATCTTCGATTTGAAAAATGATCACAAAATCGTTCTTCGCACCCTCGAGAACCTCGGATACGATACCCATAATGTAGCTATCATAATTTTAAGCGGCGGCCATCTTGGATTTCAAAAATGATCACAAAATCGTTCTGTGCACTCTCGAGAACCTAGGATACGATACCCATATTTTTGTGATCATAATCTTGCACGGCGGCCATCTCGGATTTAAAAATGATCCCAAGATTATTTTCTGCACCCTCGAGAACCTCAGACACAATATCCATATTGCTGAAAACATTATTGTTTGCGGCAGCCCTCTTGGATTTCAAAAATGATCACAGAATGTTACGCTGCACCCTCGAGAAACTAGGTCACGATATCCATATTGCTAAAATCATAATTTTGTGCGGTGGCCATCTTCGATTTGAAAAATGTTCAGCAAATCGTTCTCTGCACCCTCGAGAACCTCGGATACGATATCCATATTGCTTAAATCATAATTTTGTGCGGCGGCCTTCTTGGATTTGAAAAATGATCACAAAATCGTTCTCAGCACCCTCGAGAACATCGGATACGATACCCATAATGTAGTTATCATAATTTTAAGCGGCGGCCATCTTGGATTACAAAAATGATCACAAAATCGTTCTGTGCACTCTCGGGAACCTAGGATACGATACCCATATTTTTGTGATCATAATCTTGCACGGCGGCCATCTCGGATTTAAAAATGATCCCAAGATTATTTTCTGCACCCTCGAGAACCTCAGACACAATATCCATATTGCTGAAAACATTATTGTTTGCGGCAGCCCTCTTGGATTTCAAAAATGATCACAGAATTTTACGCTGCACCCTCGAGAACCTAGGTCACGATATCCATATTGCTAAAATCATAATTTTGTGCGGCGGCCATCTTCGATTTGAAAAATGTTCAGCAAATCGTTCTCTGCACCCTCGAGAACCTCGGGTACGATATCCATATTGCTTAAATCATAATTTTATGCGGCGGCCATCTTGAATTTTAAAAATAATCACAAAATCGTTCTCAGCACCCTCGAGAACCTCGGATACGATATCCAAAATGTAGTTATCATACTTTTGAGCGGCGGCCATTTTGGATTTGAAAAATGATCACAAAATCGTTCTGTGCACTCTCGAGAACCTCGGATAAGATACCCATATTTTTGTGATCATAAATTTGCACGGTGGCCCTCTTGGATTTGAAAATGATCCCAAAATTATTTTCTGCACCCTCGAGAACCTCAGACAAGATATCCATATTGCTGAAAACATTATTGTTTGCAACAGGCATTTTGCGTTTTCAAAATGATCACAGAATCGTTCTCAGCACCCCCGAGAACCTCGGATACGATACCCATAATGTAATTATCATACTTTTGAGCGGCGGCCATCTTCGATTTGAAAAATGATTACAAAATCGTTCTCTGCACCCTCGAGAACGTCGGATACGATACCCATAATGTAATTTTCATAATTTTGAGCGGCGGCCATCTTGGATTTCAAAAATGATCACAAAATCGTTCTCTGCACCCTCGAGATTCTCGGAAACGATACCCATAATGTAGTCATCATAGTTTTGAGCGGCCGCCATCTTGGATTTCAAAAATGATCACAAAATCGTTCTCTGCACCCTCGAGAACCTCGGATACGATATCCATATTGCTGAAAACATAATTTTGTGCTGCGGCCATCTTGGATTTGAAAAATGATCACCAAATCGTTCTCTGCACCCTCGAGAATCTCGGACACGATATCCATATTGCTGAAATCATAATTTTGTGCGGCGGCCATCTTCGATTTGAAAAATGATTACAAAATCGTTCTCTGCACCCTCGAGAACCTCGGATACGATACCCATAATGTAGTTATCATAATTTTAAGCGGCGGCCATCTTGGATTACAAAAATGATCACAAAATCGTTCTGTGCACTCTCGGGAACCTAGGATACGATACCCATATTTTTGTGATCATAATCTTGCACGGCGGCCATCTCGGATTTAAAAATGATCCCGAGATTATTTTCTGCACCCTCGAGAACCTCAGACACAATATCCATATTGCTGAAAACATTATTGTTTGCGGCAGCCCTCTTGGATTTCAAAAATGATCACAGAATTTTACGCTGCACCCTCGAGAACCTAGATCACGATATCCATATTGCTAAAATCATAATTTTGTGCGGCGGCCATCTTCGATTTGAAAAATGTTCAGCAAATCGTTCTCTGCACCCTCGAGAACCTCGGGTACGATATCCATATTGCTTAAATCATAATTTTATGCGGCGGCCATCTTGAATTTTAAAAATAATCACAAAATCGTTCTCAGCACCCTCGAGAACCTCGGATACGATATCCAAAATGTAGTTATCATACTTTTGAGCGGCGGCCATCTTGGATTTGAAAAATGATCACAAAATCGTTCTGTGCACTCTCGAGAACCTCGGATAAGATACCCATATTTTTGTGATCATAAATTTGCACGGTGGCCCTCTTGGATTTGAAAATGATCCCAAAATTATTTTCTGCACCCTCGAGAACCTCAGACAAGATATCCATATTGCTGAAAACATTATTGTTTGCAACAGGCATTTTGCGTTTTCAAAATGATCACAGAATCGTTCTCAGCACCCCCGAGAACCTCGGATACGATACCCATAATGTAATTATCATACTTTTGAGCGGCGGCCATCTTCGATATGAAAAATGATTACAAAATCGTTCTCTGCACCCTCGAGAACGTCGGATACGATACCCATAATGTAATTTTCATAATTTTGAGCGGCGGCCATCTTGGATTTCAAAAATGATCACAAAATCGTTCTCTGCACCCTCGAGATTCTCGGAAACGATACCCATAATGTAGTCATCATAGTTTTGAGCGGCCGCCATCTTGGATTTCAAAAATGATCACAAAATCGTTCTCTGCACCCTCGAGAACCTCGGATACGATATCCATATTGCTGAAAACATAATTTTGTGCTGCGGCCATCTTGGATTTGAAAAATGATCACCAAATCGTTCTCTGCACCCTCGAGAATCTCGGACACGATATCCATATTGCTGAAATCATAATTTTGTGCGGCGGCATTCTTCGATTTGAAAAATGATTACAAAATCGTTCTCTGCACCCTCGAGAACCTCGGATACGATACCCATAATGTAATTTTCATAATTTTGAGCGGCGGCCATCTTGGATTTCAAAAATGATCACAAAATCGTTCTCTGCACCCTCGAGATTCTCGGAAACGATACCCATAATGTAGTCATCATAGTTTTGAGCGGCCGCCATCTTGGATTTCAAAAATGATCACAAAATCGTTCTGTGCACTCTCAATAACCTCGGATACGATACCCATATTTTTATGATCATAAACTTGCATGGCGGCCATCTCGGATTTAAAAATGATCCCAAAATTATTTTCTGCACCTTCGAGAACCTCGGACACGATATCCATATTGCTGAAAACATTATTGTTTGCGGTAGTTCTCTTGGATTTCAAAAATGATCACAGAATTCTTCTCTGCACCCTCGAGAACCTCGGGTACGATATCCATATTGCTGAAATCATAATTTTGTGCGGCAGCCATCTTGGTTTTGAAAAATGATCACAAAATCGTTCTTTACGACCTCGAGTCCCTCGGAAACGATATCCATATTGCTAAAATCATACTTTTGAGCGGCGGCCATCTTCGATTTGAAAAATGATCACAAAATCGTTCTCTGCACCTTCGAGAACCTCGGATACGATACCCATATTTTTGTGATCATAATCTTGCACTGCGGCCATCTTGGATTTGAAAATGATCCCAAAATTATTTTCTGCATCCTCGAGAACCTCGGACACGATATCCATATTGCTAAAATCATAATTTTGTGAGGCGGCCATCTTGGATTTGAAAAATGATCACAAAATCGTTCTCTGCACCCTCGAGAACCTCGGATACGATACCCATAATGTAATTTTCATAATTTTGAGCGGCGGCCATCTTTGATTTCAAAAATGATCACAAAATCGTTCTGTGCACTTTCGAGAACCTCGGATACGATACCCATATTTTTGTGATCATAATCTTGCACGGCGCCCATCTCGGATTTAAAAATGATCCCAAAATTATTTTCTGCACCCTCGAAAACCTCAGACACGATATCCATATTGCTGAAAACATTATTGTTTGCAGCAGGCCTCTTGGATTTTAAAAATGATCACAGAATTGTTCTCTGCACCCTCGAGAACCTCGGACACGATATCCATATCGCTAAAATCATAATTTTGTGCGGCGGCCATCTTGTATTTGAAAAATGATCACAAAATCGTTCTGTGCACCCTCGAGAACCTCGGATACGATACCCATAATGTAGTTATAATAATTTTGAGCGGCGGCCATCTTGGATTTCAAAAATGATCACAAAATCGTTCTCTGCACCCTTGAGATTCTCGGAAACGAAACCCATAATGTAGTCATCATAGTTTTGAGCGGCCGCCATCTTGGATTTCAAAAATGATCACAAAATCGTTTTCTGCACCCTCGAGAACCTCGGATACGGTACCCATAATGTAGTTATCATAATTTTGGGCGGCGGCCATCTTGGATTTCAAAAATGATCTCAAAATCGTTCTGTGCACTCTCGAGAACCTCGGATACGATACCCATATTTCAGTGATCATAATCTTGCACGGCGGCCATCTTGGATTTGAAAAATGATAACAAAATTGTTTTCTGCACCCTCGAGAACCTCGGACACGATATCCATATTGCTGAAATCATAATTTTATGCGGCGGCCATCTTGGATTTTAAAAATAATCACAAAATCGTTCTCAGCACCCTCGAGAACCTCGGATACGATATCCATAATTTAATTTTCATCATTTTGAGCGGCGGCCATCTTTGATTTCAAAAATGATCACAAAATCGTTTTCTGCACCCTCGAGAACCTCAGACACGATATCCATATTGCTGAAAACATTATTGTTTGCAGCAGGCCTCTTGGATTTTAAAAATGATCACAGAATAGTTCTCTGCACCCTTGAGAACCTCGGACACGATATCCATATTGCTGAAAACATTATTATTTGCGGCAGCCCTCTTGGATTTCAAAAATGATCACAGAATTTTACGCTACACCCTCGAGAACCTAGGTCACGATATCCATATTGCTAAAATCATCATTTTGTGCGGCGGCCATCTTCGATTTGAAAAATGTTCAGCAAATCGTTCTCTGCACCCTCGAGAACCTCGGGTACGATATCCATATTGCTAAAATCATAATTTTGTGCGGCGGCCATCTTGGATTTGAAAAATGATCACAAAATCGTTCTCAGCACCCTCGAGAACCTCGGATACGATACTCACAATGTAGTTATCATACTTTTGAGCGGCAGCCATCTTGGATTTGAAAAATGATCACAAAATCGTTCTTTACGACCTCGAGTCCCTCGGAAACGATTTCCATATTGCTAAAATCATACTTTTGAGCGGCGGCCATCTTCGATTTGAAAAATGATCACAAAATCGTTCTCTGCACCCTCGAGAACCTCGGATACGATACTCACAATGTAGTTATCATACTTTTGAGCGGCAGCCATCTTGGATTTGAAAAATGATCACAAAATCGTTCTTTACGACCTCGAGTCCCTCGGAAACGATTTCCATATTGCTAAAATCATACTTTTGAGCGGCGGCCATCTTCGATTTGAAAAATGATCACAAAATCGTTCTCTGCACCTTCGAGAACCTCCGATACGATACCCATTATGTAATTATCATAACTTTGAGCGGCGGCCATCTTTGATTTCAAAAATGATCACAAATTCGTTCTGTGCACTCTCGAGAACCTCGGATAAGACACCCATATTTTTGTGATCATAATCTTGCACGGCGTTCATCTTGGATTTGAAAATGATCCCAAAATTATTTTCTGCACCCTCGAGAACCTCGGACACGATATCCATATTGCTAAAATCATAATTTTGTGAGGCGGCCATCTTGGATTTTAAAAATGATCACAGAATTGTTCTCTGCACCCTCGAGAACCTCGGACACGATATCCATATCGCTAAAATCATAATTTTGTGCGGCGGCCATCGTGTATTTGAAAAATGATCACAAAATCGTTTTGTGCACCCTCGAGAACCTCGGATACGATACCCATAATGTAGTTATCATAATTTTGAGCGGCGGCCATCTTGGATTTCAAAAATGATAACAAAATCGTTCTCTGCACCCTTGAGATTCTCGGAAACGAAACCCATAATGTAGTCATCATAGTTTTGAGCGGCCGCCATCTTGGATTTCAAAAATGATCACAAAATCGTTTTCTGCACCCTCGAGAACCTCGGATACGGTACCCATAATGTATTTATCATAATTTTGGGCGGCGGCCATCTTGGATTTCAAAAATGATCTCAAAATCGTTCTGTGCACTCTCGAGAACCTCGGATACGATACCAATATTTCAGTGATCATAATCTTGCACGGCGGCCATCTTGGATTTGAAAAATGATAACAAAAACGTTCTTAGCACCCTCGAGAAACTCTGATACGATACCCATAATGTAGTAATCATACTTTTGAGCGGCGGTCATCTTGTATTTGAAAACTGATCACAAAATTGTTCTCTGCACCCACGAAAACCTCGGACACGATACCCATTATCTAGTTATCATACTTTTGAGTGGCGGCCATCTCAGATTTAAAAATGATCCCAAAATTGTTTTCTGCACACTCCAGAACCTCGGACACGATATCCATATTGCTGAAAACATAATTGTTTGCGGCAGCCCTCTTAGATTTCAAAAATGATCACAGAATTTTTCTCTGCGCCCTCGAGAACCTCGGACACGATATCCATATTGCTAAAATCATAATTTTGTGCGGCGGCCCTCTCGAATTTGAAAAATGATCACCAAATCGTTTACAGCACCCTTGAGAACCTCGGATACAATACCCATAATTTACTTATCATACTTTTGAGCGGCGGCCATCTTGGATTTAAAAACTGATCACAAAATCGTTCTCTGCACCCTCGAGAACCTAGGATACGATACCCATAATCTAGTAATCATACTTTTGAGCGGCAGTCATCTCGGATTTAAAAATGATCCCAAAATTGTTTTCTGCACCCTCGAGAACCTCGGACACGATATCCATATTGCTGAAAACATTATTGTTTGCGGCAGCCCTCTTGGATTTCAAAAATGATCACAGAATTTTACGCTGCACCCTCGAGAACCTAGGTCACGATATCCATATTGCTAAAATCATAATTTTGTGCGGCGGCCATCTTGGATTTGAAAAATGATCACAAAATCGTTCTCAGCACCCTCGAGAACCTCGGATACGATACTCATAATGTAGTTATCATATTTTTGAGCGGCAGCCATCTTGGATTTGAAAACTGATCACAAAATCGTTCTCTGCACCCTCGAGAACCTAGGATACGATTCACATAATCTAGTTATCATACTTTTGAGCGGCGGCCATCTCGGATTTAATAATGATCCCAAAATTGTTTTCTGCACCCTCGAGAACCTCGGACACGATATCCATATTGCTGAAATCATAATTTTGTGCGGCGGCCATCTTGGATTTTAAAAATAATCACAAAATCGTTCTCAGCACCCTCGAGAACCTCGGATAAGATATCCAAAATGTAGTTATCATACTTTTGAGCGGCGGCCATCTTGGTTTTGAAAAATGATCACAGAAATGTTCGCTGCATCCTCGAGAACCTCGGACACGATATACATATTGCTAAAATCATACTTTTGAGCGGCGGCCATCTTCGATTTGAAAAATGATCACAAAATCGTTCTCTGCACCTTCGAGAACCTCGGATACGATACCCATAATGTAATTATCATAATTTTGAGCGGCGGCCATCTTTGATTTCAAAAATGATCACAAAATCGTTCTGTGCACTCTCTAGAACCTCGGATAAGACACCCATATTTTTGTGATCATAATCTTGCACGGCGGCCATCTTGGATTTGAAAATGATCCCAAAATTATTTTCTGCACCCTCGAGAACCTCGGACACGATATTCATATTGCTAAAATCATAATTTTGTGAGGCGGCCATCTTGGATTTGAAAAATCATCACAAAATCGTTCTCTGCACCCTCGAGAACCTCGGATACGATACCCATAATGTAATTTTCATAATTTTGAGCGGCAGCCATCTTTGATTTAAAAAATGATCACAAAATCGTTCTGTGCATAATGTAATTTTCATAATTTTGAGCGGCAGCCATCTTTGATTTAAAAAATGATCACAAAATCGTTCTGTGCACTCTCGAGAACCTCGGATACGATTCCCATATTTTTGTGATCATAATCTTGCACGGCGCCCATCTCGGATTTAAAAATGATCCCAAAATTATTTTCTGCACCCTCGAGAACCTCAGACACGATATCCATTTTGCTGAAAACATTATTGCTTGCAGCAGGCCTCTTGGATTTTAAAAATGATCACTGAATAGTTCTCTGCACCCTCGAGAACCTCGGACACAATATCCATATCGCTAAAATCATAATTTTGTGCGGCGGCCATCTTGTATTTGAAAAATGATCACATAATCGTTCTGTGCACCCTCGAGAACCTCGGATACGATACCCATAATGTAGTCATCATAGTTTTGAGCGGCCGCCATCTTGCATTTCAAAAATGATCACAAAATCGTTTTCTGCACCCTCGAGAACCTCGGATACGATACCCATAATGTAGTTATCATAATTTTGGGCGGCGGCCATCTTGGAATTCAAAAATGATCACAAAATCGTTCTGTGCACTCTCGAGAACCTCGGATACGATACCCATATTTCAGTGATCATAATCTTGCACGGCGGCCATCTTGGATTTGAAAAATGATAACAAAACCGTTCTTAGCACCCTCGAGAAACTCTGATACGAAACCCATAATGTAGTAATCATACTTTTGAGCGGCGGTCATCTTGTATTTGAAAACTGATCACAAAATTGTTCTCTGCACCCACGAAAACCTCGGACACGATACTCATTATCTAGTTATCATACTTTTGAGTGGCGGCCATCTCGGATTTAAAAATGATCCCAAAATTATTTTCTGCACCTTCGAGAACCTCGGACACGATATCCATATTGCTGAAAACATTATTGTTTGCGGTAGTTCTCTTGGATTTCAAAAATTATCACAGAATTGTTCTCTGCACCCTCGAGAACCTCGGGTACGATATCCATATTGCTGAAATCATAATTGTTTGGGCGGTTACTAACCTAACATACCCATATTTTTGTGATCATAATCTTGCACGGCGGCCATCTCGGATTTAAAAATGATCCCAAGATTATTTTCTGCACCCTCGAGAACCTCACACAATATCCATATTGCTGAAAACATTATTGTTTGCGGCAGCCCTCTTGGATTTCAAAAATGATCACAGAATTTGACGCTGCACTTTCGAGAACCTAGGACACGATATCCATATTGCTAAAATCATAATTTTGTGCGGCGGCCATCTTCGATTTGAAAAATGTACACAAAATCGTTCTGTGCACTCTCGAGAACCTCGAATACGATACCCATATTTTTGTGATCATAATCTTGCACGACGGCCCTCTTGGATTTGAAAATGATCCCAAAATTATTTTCTGCACCCTCGAGAACCTCAGACACGATATCCATATTTCTGAAAACATTATTGTTTGCGGTAGGCCTCTTGGATTTTAAAAATGATCACAGAATTGTTCTCTGCACCCTCGAGAACCTCGGACACGATATCCATATTGCTAAAATAATAATGTTGTGCGGCGGCCATCTTGGATTTGAAAAATGATCCCAAATTTATTTTCTGCACCCTTCGAGAACCTCGGACACGATATCCATATTGCTGAAAACATTATTGTTTGCGGTAGTTCTCTTGGATTTCAAAAATGATCACAGAATTGTTCTCTGCACCCTCGAGAACCTCGGACACGATATCTATATTGCTAAAATCGAAATTTTGTGCGGCGGCCATCTTGGATTTGAAAAATGATCACCAAATCATTCTCTGCACCCTTGAGAATCTAGGCCACGATATCCATATTGCTGAAATTATAATTTTGTGCGGCGGCCATCATGGATTTCAAAAATGATCACAAAATCGTTCTGTGCACTCTCAATAACCTCGGATACGATACCCATATTTTTATGATCATAAACTTGCATGGCGGCCATCTCGGATTTAAAAATGATTCCAAAATTGTTTTCTGTACCCTCGAGAACCTCGGACACGATATCCATATTGCTGAAATCATACTTTTGAGCGGCGGCCATCTTCGATTTGAATAATGATCACAAAATCATTCTTTGCACCCTCGAGAACCTCGGATACGATACCCATAATGTAGCTATCATAATTTTGAGCGGCGGCCATCTTGGATTTCAAAAATGATCACAAAATCATTCTGTGCACTCTCGAGAACCTAGGCTACGATACCCATATTTTTGTGATCATAATCTTGCACGGCGGCCATCTCGGATTTAAAAATGATTCCAAGATTATTTTCTGCACCCTCGAGAACCTCACACAATATCCATATTGCTGAAAACATTATTGTTTGCGGCAGCCCTCTTGGATTTCAAAAATGATCACAGAATTTGACGCTGCACCCTCGAGAACCTAGGACACGATATCCATATTGCTAAAATCATAATTTTGTGCGGCGGCCATCTTCGATTTGAAAAATGTTCACCAAATCGTTCTCTGCACCCTCGAGAAACTCGGGTACGATATCCATATAGCTAAACTCATAATTTTGTGCGGCGGCCATCTTGGATTTGAAAAATGATCACAAAATCGCTCTCAGCACCCACGAGAACCTCGGTTACGATACCCATAATGTAGTTATCATACTTTTGAGCGGCAGCCATCTTGGATTTAAAAACTGATCACAAAATCGTTCTCTTTACCCTCGAGAACCTAGGATACGATACACATAATCTAGTTATCATACATTTGAGCGGCGGCCATCTCGGATTAAAAAATGATCCCAAAATTGTTTTCTGCACCCTCGAGATCCTCGGACACGATATCAATATTGCTGAAAACATAATTTTGTGCGGCGGCCATATTGGATTAGAAAAATGATCACAAAATCGTTCTCAGCACCCTCGAGAACCTCAGATACGATATCCAAAATGTAGTTATCATACTTTTGAGCGGCGGCCATCATGGATTTGTAAAATGATCACAATATCGTTCTTTTTACTCTCGAGAACCTCGGATTTGATACCCATATTTTTGTGATCATAATCCCAAAATTGTTTTCTGCACCCTCGAGAAACTCGGACACGATATCCTTATTGCTGAAAACATAATTTTGTGCGGCGGCCATCTTGGATTAGAAAACTGATCACAAAATTTTTCTCTGCACCCTCGAGAACCTCGGACACGATATCCATATTGGTAAAATCATATTTTTGTGCGGCGCTCATCTTGGATTTGAAAAATGACCACCAAATCGTTCTCTGCACCCTCGAGAATCTCGGACACGATATCCATATTGCTGAAATCATAATTTTATACGGCGGCCATCTTGGATTTTAAAAATAATCACAAAATCGTTCTCAGCACCCTCGAGAACCTCGGATACGATATCCAAAATGTAGTTATCATACTTTTGAGCGGTGGCCATCTTGGATTTGAAAAATGATCACAAAATCGTTCTTCGCACCCTCGAGAACCTCGGATACGATACCCATAATGTAGCTATCATAATTTTAAGCGGCGGCCATCTTGGATTTCAAAAATGATCACAAAATCGTTCTGTGCACTCTCGAGAACCTAGGATACGATACCCATATTTTTGTGATCATAATCTTGCACGGCGGCCATGTCGGATTTAAAAATGATCCCAAGATTATTTTCTGCACCCTCGAGAACCTCGGAAACGATATCCATATTGCTAAAATCATATTTTTGTGCGGCGCTCATCTTGGATTTGAAAAATGACCACCAAATCGTTCTCTGCACCCTTGAGAATCTCGGACACGATTTCCATATTGCTGAAATCATCATTTTATACGGCGGCCATCTTGGATTTTAAAAATAATCACAAAATTGTTCTCAGCACCCTCGATAACCTCGGATACGATATCCAAAATGTAGTAATCATACTTTTGAGCGGCGGCCATCTCGGATTTAAAAATGATCCCAAGATTATTTTCTGCACCCTCGAGAAGCTCAGACACAATATCCATATTGCTGAAAACATTATTGTTTGCGGCAGCCCTCTTGGATTTCAAAAATGATCACAGAATTTTACGCTGCACCCTCGAGAACCTAGGTCACGATATCCATATTGCTAAAATCATAATTTTGTGCGGCGGCCATCTTCGATTTGAAAAATGTTCAGCAAATCGTTCTCTGCACCCTCGAGAACCTCGGGTACGATATCCATATTGCTTAAATCATAATTTTGTGCGGCGGCCTTCTTGGATTTGAAAAATGATCACAAAATCGTTCTTTTCACTCTCGAGAACCTCGGATTTGATACCCATATTTTTGTGATCATAATCCCAAAATTGTTTTCTGCACCCTCGAGAACCTCGGACACGATATCCATATTGCTGAAAACATAATTTTGTGCGGCGGCCATCTTGGATTAGAAAAATGATCACAAAATCGTTCTCTGCACCCTCGAGAAGCTCGGAAACGATAGCCATATTGCTAAAATCATATTTTTGTGCGGCGCTCATCTTGGATTTGAAAAATGATCACCAAATCGTTCTCTGCACCCTCGAGAATCTCGGACACGATATCCATATTGCTGAAATCATAATTTTGTGCGGTGGCCATCTTGGATTTGAAAAATGATCACAAAATCGTTCTATGCAGCCTCGAGAACCTCGGATACGATACCCATAATGTAGTTATCATAGTTTTGAGCGGCGGCAATCTTGGATTTGAAAAATGATCACAAAATCGTTCTTAACACCCTCGAGTCTCTCGGAAACGATACCCATAATGTAGTTATTATACTTTTGAGCGGCGGCCATCTTCGATTTGAAAAATGATCACAAAATCGTTCTTCGCACCCTCGAGAACCTCGGATACGATACCCATAATGTAGCTATCATAATTTTAAGCGGCGGCCATCTTGGATTTCAAAAATGATCACAAAATCGTTCTGTGCACTCTCGAGAACCTAGGATACGATACCCATATTTTTGTGATCATAATCTTGCACGGCGGCCATCTCGGATTTAAAAATGATCCCAAGATTATTTTCTGCACCCTCGAGAACCTCAGACACAATATCCATATTGCTGAAAACATTATTGTTTGCGGCAGCCCTCTTGGATTTCAAAAATGATCACAGAATGTTACGCTGCACCCTCGAGAAACTAGGTCACGATATCCATATTGCTAAAATCATAATTTTGTGCGGTGGCCATCTTCGATTTGAAAAATGTTCAGCAAATCGTTCTCTGCACCCTCGAGAACCTCGGATACGATATCCATATTGCTTAAATCATAATTTTGTGCGGCGGCCTTCTTGGATTTGAAAAATGATCACAAAATCGTTCTCAGCACCCTCGAGAACATCGGATACGATACCCATAATGTAGTTATCATAATTTTAAGCGGCGGCCATCTTGGATTACAAAAATGATCACAAAATCGTTCTGTGCACTCTCGGGAACCTAGGATACGATACCCATATTTTTGTGATCATAATCTTGCACGGCGGCCATCTCGGATTTAAAAATGATCCCAAGATTATTTTCTGCACCCTCGAGAACCTCAGACACAATATCCATATTGCTGAAAACATTATTGTTTGCGGCAGCCCTTTTGGATTTCAAAAATGATCACAGAATTTTACGCTGCACCCTCGAGAACCTAGGTCACGATATCCATATTGCTAAAATCATAATTTTGTGCGGCGGCCATCTTCGATTTGAAAAATGTTCAGCAAATCGTTCTCTGCACCCTCGAGAACCTCGGGTACGATATCCATATTGCTTAACCTTTCCGGATCGGCGCGCTCCGGATCTCGCTGTACACTATTGATCGGCAAGCTTCCGGCAATTTCGCGGCATTTTCCCCGTGTGTATTATTTTACGTGTAGTTATAAAATGCTTATAACTAGGGTGATTTGAGTGACTGTCACTGAAAGCTTTTGAAACAAGCTATAAGACCATGTATAAATTATTCATATTGTCTTTCTTTTTTATTTCACACAGACTTTTCATTCGAAAAAAAGTGTAAAAATAGGTATATTTTAAAATAAATATTGTTATTATTGTTAATTACTTGTTTTATTTATTTCCTTTTATGTTTTTGTAATGAATAGTATATGTTAATTATAAAATAAAGCTTAAATCTACACAAAGAACGATCTTCGTGTAAAGTCTTGATAACGACCGCTCGCTGCGCCGGCCGGGAACAAGTGGACACATAAGTGCTTTGTCCGTAAAGCTATGACGTCGAATATTGGTGGCCTTGAATCGTAACGGATCGAAATGTGTTTGGGAATTCACTCGTTCATAACTGCGTAGGCAAATAAACCATCTTGTACACCTAATAAGGGTGAAAACTGGATGAGGTAAAAGAGTGCCCCGCGGCACAGCCGCTCTCATTGTTTTTTGAATTACCAGTGCCCGCGGGCACGGCCGATGCGGAAAGGTTAAATCATAATTTTATGCGGCGGCCATCTTGAATTTTAAAAATAATCACAAAATCGTTCTCAGCACCCTCGAGAACCTCGGATACGATATCCAAAATGTAGTTATCATACTTTTGAGCGGCGGCCATCTTGGATTTGAAAAATGATCACAAAATCGTTCTGTGCACTCTCGAGAACCTCGGATAAGATACCCATATTTTTGTGATCATAAATTTGCACGGTGGCCCTCTTGGATTTGAAAATGATCCCAAAATTATTTTCTGCACCCTCGAGAACCTCAGACAAGATATCCATATTGCTGAAAACATTATTGTTTGCAACAGGCATTTTGCGTTTTCAAAATGATCACAGAATCGTTCTCAGCACCCCCGAGAACCTCGGATACGATACCCATAATGTAATTATCATACTTTTGAGCGGCGGCCATCTTCGATTTGAAAAATGATTACAAAATCGTTCTCTGCACCCTCGAGAACGTCGGATACGATACCCATAATGTAATTTTCATAATTTTGAGCGGCGGCCATCTTGGATTTCAAAAATGATCACAAAATCGTTCTCTGCACCCTCGAGATTCTCGGAAACGATACCCATAATGTAGTCATCATAGTTTTGAGCGGCGGCCATCTTGGATTTCAAAAATGATCACAAAATCGTTCTCTGCACCCTCGAGAACCTCGGATACGATATCCATATTGCTGAAAACATAATTTTGTGCGGCGGCCATCTTGGATTAGAAAAATGATCACCAAATCGTTCTCTGCACCCTCGAGAATCTCGGACACGATATCCATATTGCTGAAATCATAATTTTGTGCGGCGGCCATCTTCGATTTGAAAAATGATTACAAAATCGTTCTCTGCACCCTCGAGAACCTCGGATACGATACCCATAATGTAGTTATCATAATTTTAAGCGGCGGCCATCTTGGATTACAAAAATGATCACAAAATCGTTCTGTGCACTCTCGGGAACCTAGGATACGATACCCATATTTTTGTGATCATAATCTTGCACGGCGGCCATCTCGGATTTAAAAATGATCCCGAGATTATTTTCTGCACCCTCGAGAACCTCAGACACAATATCCATATTGCTGAAAACATTATTGTTTGCGGCAGCCCTCTTGGATTTCAAAAATGATCACAGAATTTTACGCTGCACCCTCGAGAACCTAGGTCACGATATCCATATTGCTAAAATCATAATTTTGTGCGGCGGCCATCTTCGATTTGAAAAATGTTCAGCAAATCGTTCTCTGCACCCTCGAGAACCTCGGGTACGATATCCATATTGCTTAAATCATAATTTTATGCGGCGGCCATCTTGAATTTTAAAAATAATCACAAAATCGTTCTCAGCACCCTCGAGAACCTCGGATACGATATCCAAAATGTAGTTATCATACTTTTGAGCGGCGGCCATCTTGGATTTGAAAAATGATCACAAAATCGTTCTGTGCACTCTCGAGAACCTCGGATAAGATACCCATATTTTTGTGATCATAAATTTGCACGGTGGCCCTCTTGGATTTGAAAATGATCCCAAAATTATTTTCTGCACCCTCGAGAACCTTAGACAAGATATCCATATTGCTGAAAACATTATTGTTTGCAACAGGCATTTTGCGTTTTCAAAATGATCACAGAATCGTTCTCAGCACCCCCGAGAACCTCGGATACGATACCCATAATGTAATTATCATACTTTTGAGCGGCGGCCATCTTCGATATGAAAAATGATTACAAAATCGTTCTCTGCACCCTCGAGAACGTCGGATACGATACCCATAATGTAATTTTCATAATTTTGAGCGGCGGCCATCTTGGATTTCAAAAATGATCACAAAATCGTTCTCTGCACCCTCGAGATTCTCGGAAACGATACCCATAATGTAGTCATCATAGTTTTGAGCGGCCGCCATCTTGGATTTTAAATATGATCACAAAATCGTTCTCTGCACCCTCGAGAACCTAGGACACGATATCCATATTGCTGAAAACATAATTTTGTGCAGCGGCCATCTTGGATTTGAAAAATGATCACCAAATCGTTCTCTGCACCCTCGAGAATCTCGGACACGATATCCATATTGCTGAAATCATAATTTTGTGCGGCGGCCATCTTCGATTTGAAAAATGATTACAAAATCGTTCTCTGCACCCTCGAGAACCTCGGATACGATACCCATAATGTAATTTTCATAATTTTGAGCGGCGGCCATCTTGGATTTCAAAAATGATCACAAAATCGTTCTCTGCACCCTCGAGATTCTCGGAAACGATACCCATAATGTAGTCATCATAGTTTTGAGCGGCCGCCATCTTGGATTTCAAAAATGATCACAAAATCGTTCTGTGCACTCTCAATAACCTCGGATACGATACCCATATTTTTATGATCATAAACTTGCATGGCGGCCATCTCGGATTTAAAAATGATCCCAAAATTATTTTCTGCACCTTCGAGAACCTCGGACACGATATCCATATTGCTGAAAACATTATTGTTTGCGGTAGTTCTCTTGGATTTCAAAAATGATCACAGAATTCTTCTCTGCACCCTCGAGAACCTCGGGTACGATATCCATATTGCTGAAATCATAATTTTGTGCGGCAGCCATCTTGGTTTTGAAAAATGATCACAAAATCGTTCTTTACGACCTCGAGTCCCTCGGAAACGATATCCATATTGCTAAAATCATACTTTTGAGCGGCGGCCATCTTCGATTTGAAAAATGATCACAAAATCGTTCTCTGCACCTTCGAGAACCTCGGATACGATACCCATAATGTAATTTTCATAATTTTGAGCGGCGGCCATCTTTGATTTCAAAAATGATCACAAAATCGTTCTGTGCACTTTCGAGAACCTCGGATACGATACCCATATTTTTGTGATCATAATCTTGCACTGCGGCCATCTTGGATTTGAAAATGATCCCAAAATTATTTTCTGCATCCTCGAGAACCTCGGACACGATATCCATATTGCTAAAATCATAATTTTGTGAGGCGGCCATCTTGGATTTGAAAAATGATCACAAAATCGTTCTCTGCACCCTCGAGAACCTCGGATACGATACCCATAATGTAATTTTCATAATTTTGAGCGGCGGCCATCTTTGATTTCAAAAATGATCACAAAATCGTTCTGTGCACTTTCGAGAACCTCGGATACGATACCCATATTTTTGTGATCATAATCTTGCACGGCGCCCATCTCGGATTTAAAAATGATCCCAAAATTATTTTCTGCACCCTCGAAAACCTCAGACACGATATCCATATTGCTGAAAACATTATTGTTTGCAGCAGGCCTCTTGGATTTTAAAAATGATCACAGAATTGTTCTCTGCACCCTCGAGAACCTCGGACACGATATCCATATCGCTAAAATCATAGTTTTGTGCGGCGGCCATCTTGTATTTGAAAAATGATCACAAAATCGTTCTGTGCACCCTCGAGAACCTCGGATACGATACCCATAATGTAGTTATAATAATTTTGAGCGGCGGCCATCTTGGATTTCAAAAATGATCACAAAATCGTTCTCTGCACCCTTGAGATTCTCGGAAACGAAACCCATAATGTAGTCATCATAGTTTTGAGCGGCCGCCATCTTGGATTTCAAAAATGATCACAAAATCGTTTTCTGCACCCTCGAGAACCTCGGATACGGTACCCATAATGTAGTTATCATAATTTTGGGCGGCGGCCATCTTGGATTTCAAAAATGATCTCAAAATCGTTCTGTGCACTCTCGAGAACCTCGGATACGATACCCATATTTCAGTGATCATAATCTTGCACGGCGGCCATCTTGGATTTGAAAAATGATAACAAAATTGTTTTCTGCACCCTCGAGAACCTCGGACACGATATCCATATTGCTGAAATCATAATTTTATGCGGCGGCCATCTTGGATTTTAAAAATAATCACAAAATCGTTCTCAGCACCCTCGAGAACCTCGGATACGATATCCATAATTTAATTTTCATCATTTTGAGCGGCGGCCATCTTTGATTTCAAAAATGATCACAAAATCGTTTTCTGCACCCTCGAGAACCTCAGACACGATATCCATATTGCTGAAAACATTATTGTTTGCAGCAGGCCTCTTGGATTTTAAAAATGATCACAGAATAGTTCTCTGCACCCTTGAGAACCTCGGACACGATATCCATATTGCTGAAAACATTATTATTTGCGGCAGCCCTCTTGGATTTCAAAAATGATCACAGAATTTTACGCTACACCCTCGAGAACCTAGGTCACGATATCCATATTGCTAAAATCATCATTTTGTGCGGCGGCCATCTTCGATTTGAAAAATGTTCAGCAAATCGTTCTCTGCACCCTCGAGAACCTCGGGTACGATATCCATATTGCTAAAATCATAATTTTGTGCGGCGGCCATCTTGGATTTGAAAAATGATCACAAAATCGTTCTCAGCACCCTCGAGAACCTCGGATACGATACTCACAATGTAGTTATCATACTTTTGAGCGGCAGCCATCTTGGATTTGAAAAATGATCACAAAATCGTTCTTTACGACCTCGAGTCCCTCGGAAACGATTTCCATATTGCTAAAATCATACTTTTGAGCGGCGGCCATCTTCGATTTGAAAAATGATCACAAAATCGTTCTCTGCACCCTCGAGAACCTCGGATACGATACTCACAATGTAGTTATCATACTTTTGAGCGGCAGCCATCTTGGATTTGAAAAATGATCACAAAATCGTTCTTTACGACCTCGAGTCCCTCGGAAACGATTTCCATATTGCTAAAATCATACTTTTGAGCGGCGGCCATCTTCGATTTGAAAAATGATCACAAAATCGTTCTCTGCACCTTCGAGAACCTCCGATACGATACCCATTATGTAATTATCATAACTTTGAGCGGCGGCCATCTTTGATTTCAAAAATGATCACAAATTCGTTCTGTGCACTCTCGAGAACCTAGGATAAGACACCCATATTTTTGTGATCATAATCTTGCACGGCGTTCATCTTGGATTTGAAAATGATCCCAAAATTATTTTCTGCACCCTCGAGAACCTCGGACACGATATCCATATTGCTAAAATCATAATTTTGTGAGGCGGCCATCTTGGATTTTAAAAATGATCACAGAATTGTTCTCTGCACCCTCGAGAACCTCGGACACGATATCCATATCGCTAAAATCATAATTTTGTGCGGCGGCCATCTTGTATTTGAAAAATGATCACAAAATCGTTTTGTGCACCCTCGAGAACCTCGGATACGATACCCATAATGTAGTTATCATAATTTTGAGCGGCGGCCATCTTGGATTTCAAAAATGATCACAAAATCGTTCTCTGCACCCTTGAGATTCTCGGAAACGAAACCCATAATGTAGTCATCATAGTTTTGAGCGGCCGCCATCTTGGATTTCAAAAATGATCACAAAATCGTTTTCTGCACCCTCGAGAACCTCGGATACGGTACCCATAATGTATTTATCATAATTTTGGGCGGCGGCCATCTTGGATTTCAAAAATGATCTCAAAATCGTTCTGTGCACTCTCGAGAACCTCGGATACGATACCAATATTTCAGTCATCATAATCTTGCACGGCGGCCATCTTGGATTTGAAAAATGATAACAAAAACGTTCTTAGCACCCTCGAGAAACTCTGATACGATACCCATAATGTAGTAATCATACTTTTGAGCGGCGGTCATCTTGTATTTGAAAACTGATCACAAAATTGTTCTCTGCACCCACGAAAACCTCGGACACGATACCCATTATCTAGTTATCATACTTTTGAGTGGCGGCCATCTCAGATTTAAAAATGATCCCAAAATTGTTTTCTGCACACTCCAGAACCTCGGACACGATATCCATATTGCTGAAAACATAATTGTTTGCGGCAGCCCTCTTAGATTTCAAAAATGATCACAGAATTTTTCTCTGCGCCCTCGAGAACCTCGGACACGATATCCATATTGCTAAAATCATAATTTTGTGCGGCGGCCCTCTCGAATTTGAAAAATGATCACCAAATCGTTTACAGCACCCTTGAGAACCTCGGATACAATACCCATAATTTACTTATCATACTTTTGAGCGGCGGCCATCTTGGATTTAAAAACTGATCACAAAATCGTTCTCTGCACCCTCGAGAACCTAGGATACGATACCCATAATCTAGTAATCATACTTTTGAGCGGCAGTCATCTCGGATTTAAAAATGATCCCAAAATTGTTTTCTGCACCCTCGAGAACCTCGGACACGATATCCATATTGCTGAAAACATTATTGTTTGCGGCAGCCCTCTTGGATTTCAAAAATGATCACAGAATTTTACGCTGCACCCTCGAGAACCTAGGTCACGATATCCATATTGCTAAAATCATAATTTTGTGCGGCGGCCATCTTCGATTTGAAAAATGTTCAGCAAATCGTTCTTTGCACCCTCGAGAACCTCGGGTACGATATCCATATTGCTAAAATCATAATTTTGTGCGGCGGCCATCTTGGATTTGAAAAATGATCACAAAATCGTTCTCAGCACCCTCGAGAACCTCGGATACGATACTCATAATGTAGTTATCATATTTTTGAGCGGCAGCCATCTTGGATTTGAAAACTGATCACAAAATCGTTCTCTGCACCCTCGAGAACCTAGGATACGATTCACATAATCTAGTTATCATACTTTTGAGCGGCGGCCATCTCGGATTTAATAATGATCCCAAAATTGTTTTCTGCACCCTCGAGAACCTCGGACACGATATCCATATTGCTGAAATCATAATTTTGTGCGGCGGCCATCTTGGATTTTAAAAATAATCACAAAATCGTTCTCAGCACCCTCGAGAACCTCGGATAAGATATCCAAAATGTAGTTATCATACTTTTGAGCGGCGGCCATCTTGGTTTTGAAAAATGATCACAGAAATGTTCGCTGCATCCTCGAGAACCTCGGACACGATATACATATTGCTAAAATCATACTTTTGAGCGGCGGCCATCTTCGATTTGAAAAATGATCACAAAATCGTTCTCTGCACCTTCGAGAACCTCGGATACGATACCCATAATGTAATTATCATAATTTTGAGCGGCGGCCATCTTTGATTTCAAAAATGATCACAAAATCGTTCTGTGCACTCTCTAGAACCTCGGATAAGACACCCATATTTTTGTGATCATAATCTTGCACGGCGGCCATCTTGGATTTGAAAATGATCCCAAAATTATTTTCTGCACCCTCGAGAACCTCGGACACGATATTCATATTGCTAAAATCATAATTTTGTGAGGCGGCCATCTTGGATTTGAAAAATCATCACAAAATCGTTCTCTGCACCCTCGAGAACCTCGGATACGATACCCATAATGTAATTTTCATAATTTTGAGCGGCAGCCATCTTTGATTTAAAAAATGATCACAAAATCGTTCTGTGCATAATGTAATTTTCATAATTTTGAGCGGCAGCCATCTTTGATTTAAAATATGATCACAAAATCGTTCTGTGCACTCTCGAGAACCTCGGATACGATACCCATATTTTTGTGATCATAATCTTGCACGGCGCCCATCTCGGATTTAAAAATGATCCCAAAATTATTTTCTGCACCCTCGAGAACCTCAGACACGATATCCATTTTGCTGAAAACATTATTGCTTGCAGCAGGCCTCTTGGATTTTAAAAATGATTACTGAATAGTTCTCTGCACCCTCGAGAACCTCGGACACAATATCCATATCGCTAAAATCATAATTTTGTGCGGCGGCCATCTTGTATTTGAAAAATGATCACATAATCGTTCTGTGCACCCTCGAGAACCTCGGATACGATACCCATAATGTAGTCATCATAGTTTTGAGCGGCCGCCATCTTGCATTTCAAAAATGATCACAAAATCGTTTTCTGCACCCTCGAGAACCTCGGATACGATACCCATAATGTAGTTATCATAATTTTGGGCGGCGGCCATCTTGGAATTCAAAAATGATCACAAAATCGTTCTGTGCACTCACGAGAACCTCGGATACGATACCCATATTTCAGTGATCATAATCTTGCACGGCGGCCATCTTGGATTTGAAAAATGATAACAAAACCGTTCTTAGCACCCTCGAGAAACTCTGATACGATACCCATAATGTAGTAATCATACTTTTGAGCGGCGGTCATCTTGTATTTGAAAACTGATCACAAAATTGTTCTCTGCACCCACGAAAACCTCGGACACGATACTCATTATCTAGTTATCATACTTTTGAGTGGCGGCCATCTCAGATTTAAAAATGATCCCAAAATTGTTTTCTGCATACTCCAGAACCTCGGACACGATATCCATATTGCTGAAAACATAATTGTTTGCGGCAACCCTCTTTTATTTCAAAAATGATCACAGAATTTTTCTCTGCGCCCTCGAGAACCTCGGACACGATATCCATATTGCTAAAATCATAATTTTGTGATCATTTTTCAAATCCAAGATGACCCATCTTGAATTTGAAAAATGATCACCAAATCGTTCTCAGCACCCTCGAGAACCTCGGATACGATACCCATAATGTAGTTACCATACTTTTAAGCGCCGGCCATCTTGGATTTAAAAACTGATCACAAAATCGTTCTCTGCACCCTCCAGAACCTAGGATACGATACCCATAATCTAGTAATCATACTTTTGAGCGACGGTCATCTCAGATTTAAAAATGATCTCAAAATTGTTTTCTGCACCCTCGAGAACCTCGGACACGATATCCATATTGCTGAAAACATAATTTTGTGCGGCGGCCATCTTTGATTAGATAAATGATCACAAAATCGTTCTCAGCACCCTCGAGAACCTCGGATACGATACCCATAATGTAGATATCATACTTTTGAGCGGCGGCCATCTTTGAATTGAAAAATGATCACAAAATATTTCTTTGCACTCTCGAGAAAGTCGGATACGATACCCATACTTTTGTGACCATAATCTTGCACGGCGGCCCTCTTGGATTTGAAAAATGATCACAAAAGTGTTCTTAGCACCCTCGAGAACCTCGGATGCGATACCCATAATGTTGTTATCATACTTTTGAGCCGCGGCCATATCGGATTTGAAAAATGATCACAAAATCGTTCTCTGCACAATCGAGAACCTCGGATACGATACCCATAATGTAGTTATCATAATTTTGAGCGGCGGCCATCTTCGATATCAAAAATGATCACAAAATCGTTCTGAGCACCCTCGAGAACCTCGGACACGATATCCATATTTTTGTGACCATAATCTTGCACGGCGGCCATCTTGGATTTGAAAAATGATCACAAAAACGTTTTTAGCACCCTCGAGTAACTCGGATACGATACCCATAATGTAGTTATCATACTTTTGAGCGGTGGTCATCTTGGATTTGAAAACTGATCACAAAATCGTTCTCTGCACCCTCGAAAACCGCGGATACGATACGCATAATGTAGTTATCATAATTTTGAGCGGCGGCCATCTTGGATTTCAAAAATGATCACAAAATCGTTCTGTGCACTCTCGAGAACCTCGGATACGATACCCATATTTCTGTGATCATAATCTTGCACAGCGGCCATCTTGGATTTGAAAAATTATCACAAAAATGTTCTTAGCACGCTCGAGAAACTCGGATACGATACCCATAATGTAGTTATCATACTTTTGAGCGGCGGCCATTTCGGATTTGAAAAATGCTCACAAAAACGTTCTTAGCACCCTCGAGAAACTCGGATACGATACCCATAATGTAGTTATCATACTTTTGAGCGGCGGCCATCTTGGATTTCAAAAATGATCACAAAATCATTCTCTGCACCCTCAAGAACCTCGGGTACGATATCCATATTGCTGAAATCATAATTTTGTGCGGCGGCCATCTTGGATTTGATAACTGACCACAAAATCTTTCTCTGCACCCTCGAGAACCTCGGGTACGATATCCATATTGCTGAAGTCATGCAAGATTATGGTCACAAAAATATGGGTATCATATTCGAGGTTTTCGAGGGTGCAGAGAAAGATTATGTGATCAGTTTTCAAATCCAAGATGGCCGTCGCTCAAAAGTATGATAACTTAATTATGGATATCGTATCAGAGGTTCTCGAGGGTGCTGAGAACGATTTTGTGATCATTTTTCAGATCCAGGATGGCCGCCGCACAAAATTATGATTTCAGCAATATGGATATCGTACCCGAGGTTCTCGAGGGTGCAGAGAAAGATTTGTGGTAAGTTTTCAAATCCATGATGGCCGCCGTTCACAGGTATGATAACTACATTATGGGTATCGTATCCCAGGTTCTCGAGGGTGCTGAGAACAATTTTGTGATTTTTTTTCAAATCCAAGATGGCCGCCGCACAAAATTATGATTTCATCAATATGGATATCGTACCCGAGGTTCTCGAGGGTGCAGAAAACAATTTTGGGATCATTTTTAAATCCGAGATGGCCGCCGCTCAAAAGTATGATAACTAGATTATGGGTATCGTATCCTACGTTCTCGAGGGTGCAGAGAACGATTTTGTGATCATTTTTCAAATCCAAGATGGCCGCCGCACAAAATTATGATTTCAGCAATATGGATATCGTACCCGAGGTTCTCGAGGGTGCAGAGAACGATTTGGTGATCATTTTTCAAATCCAAGATGGCCGCCGCACAAAATTATGATATCAGCAACATGGATATCGTACCCGAGGTTCTCGAGGGTGCAGAGAAAGATTTGTGGTCAGTTTTCAAATCCAAGATGGCCGCCGTTCAAAAGTATGATAACTAGATTATGGGTATCGTATCATAGGTTCTCGAGGGTGCAGAGAGAGATTTTGCTATCAGTTTTCAAATACAAGATAGCCGCCGCTCAAAAGTATCATAACTCCAATATGGGTATCGTATCCGAGGTTCTCGAGAGTGCTTAGAACGATGTTGTGATCATTTTTCTAATCCAAGATGTCCGCCGCAAAAAATTATGTTTTGATCAATGTGGATATCGTGTCCGAGTTTCTTGAGGGTGCAGAAAACAATTTTTGGGATCATTTTTAAATCCGAGATGGCCCCGCTCAAAAGTATGATAACTAGATTATGGGTATCGTATCCTAGGTTCTCGAGGGTGCAGAGAAAGATTGTGTGATCAGTTTTCAAATCCAAGATGGCTGCCGCTCAAAAGTATGATAACTACTTTATGGATATCGTATCAGAGGTTCTCGAGGGTGCTGAGAACGATTTTGTGATCATTTTTAAAATCCAAGATGGCCGCCGCACAAAATTATGATTTCAGCAATATGGATATCGTACCCAAGGTTCTCGAGTGTGCAGTGAAAGATTTTGTGGTCAGTTTTCAAATCCAAGATGGCCGCCGCTCAAAAGTAGGATAACTACATTATGGGTATCGTATCCGAGGTTCTCGAGGGTGCAGAGAACGATTTTGTGATCATTTTTCAAATCGAAGATGGCCGCCGCTCAAAAGTATGATAACTACATTATGGGTATCGTATCAGAGGTTCTCGAGGGTGCAGAGAACGATTTTGTGATCATTTTTAAATCGGAGATGGCCGCCGCATGATAACTAGATTATGGGTATCGTATCCTAGGTTCTCGAGGGTGCAGAGAAAGATTTTGTGATCATTTTTCAAATCCAAGATGGCCGCCGCTCAAAAGTATGATAAATACATTATGGATATCTAACCAGAGGTTCTCGAGGGTGCTGAGATCGATTTTGTGATCATTTTTCCAATCCAAGATAGCCGCCGCACAAAATTATGATTTCAGCAATATGGATATCCTGTCCGAGATTCTCGAGGGTGCAGAGAACAATTCTGTGATCATTTTTAAAATCCAAGAGGGCTGCCGCAAACAATAATGTTTTGAGCAATATGGATATCTCGTCTGAGGTTCTCGAGGGTGCAAAAATTATTTTGGGATCATTTTTAAATCCGAGATGGCCGCCGTGCAAGACTATGATCACAAAAATATGGGTATCGCATCCGAGGTTCTCGAGAGTGCACAGAACGATTTTGTGATTATTTTTGAAATCCAAGATGACCGCCGCTCAAAATAATGAAAACTGCATTATGGGTATCGTATCCGAGGTTCTCGAGGGTGCAGGGAACGATTTTGTGATCATTTTTCAAATCGAAGATGGCCGCCACTCAAAAGTAAGATAACTACATTATGGGTATTGTATCAGAGGTTCTCGAGAGTGCTGAGAACGATTTCATGATCATTTTTCAAATCCAAGATGGCTGCCGCACAAAATTATGATTTCAGCAATATGGATATCGTACCCGAGATTCTTGAGGGTGCAGAGAATGATTTTGTGATCATTTTTCAAATCCAAGATGGCCGCCGCACAAAATTATGATTTCAGCAATATGGATATCGTACCCGAGGTTCTTGAGGGTGCAGAGAATGATTTTGTGATCATTTTTCAAATCCAAGATGGCCGCCACACAAAATTATGATTTCAGCAATATGGATATCGTACCCGAGGTTCTCGATGGTGCACAGAACGATTTGGTGATCATTTTCCAAATCCAAGATGGCCGCCGTACAAAATTATGATTTCATCAATATGGATATCGTACCCGAGGTTCTCGAGGGTGCAGAAAACAATTTTGGTATCATTTTTAAATCCGAGATGGCCGCCGCTCAAATGTATGATAACTAGATTATGGGTATCGTATCCTACGTTCTCGAGGGTGCAGAGAAAGACTTTTTGATCAATTTTCAAATACAAGATGGTCGCCGCTCAAAAGTATGATAACTACATTATGGGTATCGTATCCGAGGTACTCGAGGGTGCTGAGAACGATTTTGTGATCATTTTTCTAATCCAAGATGGCCGCCGCACAAAATTATGTTTTCACCAATGTAGATATCGTGTCCGAGGTTCTCGAGGGTGCAGAAAACAATTTTGGGATCATTTTTAAATCCGAGATGGCCGCCGCTCAAAAGTATGATAACTAGATTATGGGTATCGTATCCTACGTTCTCGAGGGTGCAGAGATAGATTTTGTGATCAGTTTTCATATCCAAGATGGCCGTCGCTCAAAAGTATGATAACTACATTATGGATATCGTATCAGAGGTTCTCGAGGGTGCTGAGAACGATTTTGTGATCATTTTTCAAATCCAAGATGGCCGCCGCAAAAAACTTTGATTTCAGCAATATGGATATCGTACCCGAGGTTCTCGAGGGTGCAGAGAAAGATTTGGTGATCATTTTTCAAATCCAAGATGGCTGCCGCACAAAATAATGATTTCAGCAATATGGATATCGTACCCGAGGTTCTCGAGGGTGCAGAGAAAGATTTGTGGTCAGTTTTCAAATCCAAGATGGCCGCCGTTCAAAAGTTTAATAACTATATTATGGGTATCGTATCCCAGGTTCTCGAGGGTGCTGAAAACAATTTTGTGATCATTTTTCAAATCCAAGATAGCCGCCGCACAAAATTATGATTACAGCAATATGGATATCGTACCCGAGGTTCTCGAGGGTGCAGAAAACAATTTTGGGATCATTTTTAAATCCGAGATGGCCGCCGCTCAAATGTATGATAACTAGATTATGGGTATCGTATCCTAGGTTCTCGAGGGTGCAGAGAAAGATTTTGTGATCAGTTTTCAAATCCAAGATGGCCGCCGCTCAAAATTATGATTTCAGCAATATGGATATCCTGTCCGAGATTCTCGAGGGTGCAGAGAACAATTCTGTGATCATTTTTGAAATTCAAGCGGGCTGCCGCAAACAATAATGTTTTCAGTAGTATGGATATCCTGTCTGAGGTTCTCGAGGGTGCTGAGAACGATTTTGTGATCATTTTTCAAATCCAAGATGGCCGCCGCACAAAATTATGATTTCAGCAATATGGATATCGTACCCGAGGTTCTCGAGGGTGCAGAGAACGATTTGGTGATCATTTTTCAAATCCAAGATGGCCGCCGCACAAAATTATGATTTCAGCAATATGGATATCCTGTCCGAGATTCGCGAGGGTGCAGAGAACAATTCTGTGATCATTTTTTAAATCCATGATAGCCACCGCACAAAATTATGATTTCAGCAATATGGATATCCTGTCCGAGATTCTCGAGGGTGCAGAGAACAATTCTGTGATCATTTTTTAAATCCAAGATGGCCGCCGCACAAAATTATGATTTCAGCAATATGGATATCGTACCCGAGATTCTCGAGGGTGCAGAGAACGATTTGGCGATCATTTTTCAAATCCAAGATGGCCGCCGCACAAAATTATGATTTCAGCAACATGGATATCGTACCCGAGGTTCTCGAGGGTGCAGAGAAAGATTTGTGGTCAGTTTTCAAATCCAAGATGGCCGCCGCACAAAATTATGATTTCAGCAATATGGATATCGTACCCGAGGTTCTCGAGGGTGCAGAGAACGATTTGGTGATCATTTTTCAAATCCAAGATGGCCGCCGCACAAAATTATGGTTTCAGCAACATGGATATCATACCCGAGTGTTCTCGAGGGTGCAGAGAAAGATTTGTGGTCAGTTTTCAAATCCAAGATGGCCGCCGTTCAAAAGTATAATAACTACATTATGGGTTCTCGAGGGTGCTGAGAACAATTTTATGATCATTTTTCAAATACAAGATGGCCGCCGCACAAAATTATGATTTCAGCAATATGGATATCGTACCCGAGGTTCTCGAGGGTGCAGAGAACGATTTGGCGATCATTTTTCAAATCCAAGATGGCCGCCGCACAAAGTTATGATTTCAGCAACATGGATATCGTACCCGAGGTTCTCGAGGGTGCAGAGAAAGATTTGTGGTCAGTTTTCAAATCCAAGATGGCCGCCGCACAAAATTATGATTTCAGCAATATGGATATCGTACCCGAGGTTCTCGAGAATGCAGAGAACGATTTGGTGATAATTTTTCAAATCCAAGATGGCCGCCGCACAAAATTATGGTTTCAGCAACATGGATATCGTACGCGAGGTTCTCGAAGGTGCAGAGAAAGATTTGTGGTCAGTTTTCAAATCCAAGATGGCCGCCGTTCAAAAGTATAATAACTACATTATGGGTTCTCGAGGGTGCTGAGAACAATTTTATGATCATTTTTCAAATCCAAGATGGCCGCCGCACAAAATTATGATTTCAGCAATATGGATATCGTACCCGAGGTTCTCGAGGGTGCAGAAAACAATATTGGGATAATTTTTAAATCCGAGATGGCCGCCGCTCAAAATTATGATAACTAGATTATGGGTATCGTATCCTACGTTCTCGAGGGTGCAGAGAAAGACTTTGCGATCAGTTTTCAAATACAAGATGGCCGCCGCTCAAAAGTATGATATCTACATTATGGGTATCGTATCCGAGGTTCTCGAGGGTGCTGAGAACGATTTTGTGATCATTTTTCTAATTCAAGGTGGCCGCCGCACAAAATTATGTTTTCACCAATGTAGATATCGTGTCCGAGATTCTCGAGAGTGCAGAAAACAATTTTGGGATCATTTTTAAATCCGAGATGGCCGCCGCTCAAAAGTATGATAACTAGATTATGGGTATCGTATCCTAGGTTCTCGAGGGTGCAGAGAAAGATTTTGTGATCAGTTTTCAAATCCAAGATGGCCGCCGCTCAAAAGTATGATAACTACATTATGGATATCGAACCAGAGGTTGTCGAGGGTGCTGAGATCGATTTTGTGATCATTTTTCAAATCCAAGATAGCCGCCGCACAAAATTATGATTTCAGCAATATGGATATCCTGTCCGAGATTCTCGAGGGTGCAGAGAACAATTCTGTGATCATTTTTTGAAATTCATGCGGGCTGCCGCAAACAATTATGTTTTCAGTAGTATGGATAACCTGTCTGAGGTTCTCGAGGGTGCTGAGAACGATTTTGTGATCATTTTTCAAATACAGGATGGCCGCCGCACAAAATTATGATTTCAGCAATATGGATATCGTACCCGAGGTTCTCGAGGGTGCAGAAAACAATATTGGGATAATTTTTAAATCCGAGATGGCCGCCGCTCAAAAGTATGATAACTAGATTATGGGTATCGTATCCTACGTTCTCGAGGGTGCAGAGAAAGACTTTGTGATCAGTTTTCAAATACAAGATGGCCGCCGCTCAAAAGTATGATAACTACATTATGGGTATCGTATCCGAGGTTCTCGAGGGTGCTGAGAACGATTTTGTGATCATTTTTCTAATCCAAGATGGCCGCCGCACAAAATTATGTTTTCACCAATGTAGATATCGTGTCCGAGGTTCTCGAGGGTGCAAAAAACAATTTTGGGATCATTTTTAAGTCCGAGATGGCCGCCGCTCAAAAGTATGATAACTAGATTATGGTTATCGTATCCTAGGTTCTCGAGGGTGCAGAGAAAGATTATGTGATCAGTTTTCAAATAAAAGATGGCCGCGGCTCAAAAGTATGATAACTACATTATGGGTATCGCATCCGAGGTTCTCGAGGGTGCTAAGAACGATTTTGTTATCATTTTTCAAATCCAAGAGGGCCGCCGTGCAAGATTATGGTCACAAAAATATGGGTATCGTATCCGAGGTTCTCGAGGGTGCAGAGAATGATTTTGTGATCAGTTTTCAAATACAAGATGGCCGCCGCTCAAAAGTATGATAACTACATTATGGGTATCGTATCCGAGGTTCTCCAGGGTGCTGAGAACGATTGTGTGATCATGTATGTTTTCACCAATGTAGATATCGTGCCCAAGGTTCTCGAGGGTGCAAAAAACAATTTTGGGATAATTTTTAAATCCGAGATGGCCGCCGCTCAAAAGTATGATAACTAGATTATGGTTATCGTATCCTAGGTTCTCGAGGGTGCAGAGAAAGATTATGTGATCAGTTTTCAAATCCAAGATGGCCGCGGCTCAAAAGTATGATAACTACATTATGGGTATCGCATCCGAGGTTCTCGAGGGTGCTAAGAACGATTTTGTGATCAGATTTCAAATCCAAGATGGCCGTCGCTCAAAAGTATGATAACTAAATTATGAATATCGTATCAGAGGTTCTCGAGGGTGCTGAGAACGATTTTTCAAATCCAAGATGGCCGCCGCACAAAATTATGATTTCAGCTATATGGATATCGTACCCGAGCTGCTCGAGGGTGCAGAGAACGATTTTGTGATCATTTTTCAAATTCAAGATGGCCGCCGCACAAAATTATGATTTCAGCAATATGGATATTGTACCCGAGGTTCTCGAGGGTGCAGAGAACGATTTGGTGATCATTTTTCAAATCCAAGATGGCCGCCGCACAGAATTATGATTTCAGCAACATGGGTATCGTACCCGAGGTTCTCGAGTGTGCAGAGAAAGATTTGTGGTCAGTTTTCAAATCCAAGATGGCCGCTGTTCAAAAGTATGATAACCAAATTATGGGTATCGTATCCTAGGTTCTCGAGGGTGCAGAGAAAGATTTTGCGATCAGTTTTCAAATCCAAGATAGCCGCCGCACAAAATTGTGATTTCAGCAATATGGATATCGTACTCGAGGTTCTCGAGGGTGCAGAGAAAGATTTGTGGTCAGTTTTCAAATCCAAGATGGCCGCTGTTCAAAAGTATGATAACTACAATATGGGTATCGTATCCGAGGTTCTCGACGGTGCTTAGAACGATGTTGTGATAATTTTTCTAATCCAAGATGTCCGCCGCACCAAATTATGTTTTCACCAATGTGGATATCGTGTCCGAGGTTCTCGAGTGTGCAGAGAAAGATTTTGTGATCAGTTTTCAAATCAAAGATGGCCGCCGCTCAAAAGTATGATAACTACATTATGGATATCGAACCAGAGGTTCTCGAGGGTGCTGAGATCGATGTTGTGATCATTTTTCAAATCCAAGATAGCCGCCGCACAAAATTATGATTTCAGCAATATGGATATCGTACCCGAGGTTCTCGAGGGTGCAGAGAAAGGTTTTTGGTAAGTTTTCAAATCCATGATGGCCGCCGTTCAAAGGTATGATAACTACATTATGGGTATCGTATCCCAGGTTCTCGAGGGTGCTGAGAACAATTTTGTGATCATTTTTCAAATCCAAGATGGCCGCCGTACAAAATTATGATTTCATCAATATGGATATCGTACCCGAGGTTCTCGAGGGTGCAGAAAACAATTTTGGGATCATTTTTAAATCCGAGATGGCCGCCGCTCAAAAGTATGATAACTAGATTATGGGTATCGTATCCTACGTTCTCGAGGGTGCAGAGAAAGACTTTGTGATCAGTTTTCAAATACAAGATAGCCGCCGCTCAAAAGTATGATAACTACATTATGGGTATCGTATCCGAGGTACTCGTGGGTGCTGAGAACGATTTTGTGATCATTTTTCTAATCCAAGATGGCCGCCGCACCAAATTATGTTTTCACCAATGTAGATATCGTGTCCGAGGTTCTCGAGGGTGCAGAAAACAATTTTGGGATCATTTTTAAATCAGAGATGGCCACCGCTCAAAAGTATGATAACTAGATTATGGGTATCGTATCCTAGGTTCTCGAGGGTGCAGAGAAAGATTTGTGTTCAGTTTTCAAATCCAAGATGGCCGCCGTTCAAAAGTATAATAACTACATTATGGGTATCGTATCCCAGGTTCTCGTGGGTGATGAGAACAATTTTATGATCATTTTTCAAATCCAAGATGGCCATCGCACAAAATTATGATTTCAGCAATATGGATATCGTACCCGAGGTTTTCGAGGGTGCAGAAAACAATTTTGGGATAATTTTTAAATCCGAGATGGCCGCCGCTCAAAAGTATGATAACTGGATTATGGGTATCGTATCCTACGTTCTCGAGGGTGCAGAGAAAGACTTTGTGATTAGTTTTCAAATACAAGATGGCCGCCGCTCTAAAGTATGATAACTACATTATGGGTATCGTATCCGAGGTTCTCAAGGGTGCTGAGAACGATTTTGTGATCATTTTTCTAATCCAAGATGGCCGCCGCACAAAATTATGTTTTCACCAATTAAGATATCGTGTCCGAGGTTCTCGAGGGTGCAGAAAACAATTTTGGGATCATTTTTAAATCCGAGATGGCCGCCGCTCAAAAGTATGATAACTAGATTATGGTTATCGTATCCGAGGTTCTCGAATGTGCTGAGAACGATTGTGTGATCATGTATATTTTCACCAATGTAGATATCGTGCCCGAGGTTCTCTAGGGTGCAGAAAACAATTTTGGGATCATTTTTAAATCCGAGATGGCCGCCGCTCAAAAGTATGATAACTAGATTATGGGTATCGTATCCGAGGTTCTCGAATGTGCTGAGAACGATTGTGTGATCATGTATGTTTTCACCAATGTAGATATCGTGCCCGAGGTTCTCGAGAGTGCAGAAAACAATTTTGGGATCATTTTTAAATCCGAGATGGCCACCGCTCAAAAGTATGATAACTAGATTATGGTTATCGTATCCGAGGTTCTCGAATGTGCTGAGAACGATTGTGTGATCATGTATGTTTTTACCAATGTAGATATCGTGCCCGAGGTTCTCTAGGGTGCAGAAAACAATTATGGGATAATTTTTAAATCCGAGATGGCCGCCGCTCAAAAGTATGATAACTATATTATGGGTATCGTATCCCAGGTTCTCGAGGGTGCTGAAAACAATTTTGTGATCATTTTTCAAATCCAAGATGGCCGCCGCACAAAATTATGATTACAGCAATATGGATATCGTACCCGAGGTTCTCGAGGGTGCAGAAAACAATTTTGGGATAATTTTTAAATCCGAGATGGCCGCCGCTCAAATGTATGATAACTAGATTATGGGTATCGTATCCTAGGTTCTCGAGGGTGCAGAGAAAGATTTTGCGATCAGTTTTCAAATCCAAGATGGGCGCCGCTCAAAATTATGATTTCAGCAATATGGATATCCTGTCCGAGATTCTCGAGGGTGCAGAGAACAATTCTGTGATCATTTTTGAAATTCAAGCGGGCTGCCGCAAACAATAATGTTTTCAGTAGTATGGATATCCTGTCTGAGGTTCTCGAGGGTGCTGAGAACGATTTTGTGATCATTTTTCAAATCCAAGATGGCCGCCGCACAAAATTATGATTTCAGCAATATGGATATCGTACCCGAGGTTCTCGAGGGTGCAGAGAACGATTTGGTGATCATTTTTCAAATCCAAGATGGCCGCCGCACAAAATTATGATTTCAGCAATATGGATATCCTGTCCGAGATTCGCGAGGGTGCAGAGAACAATTCTGTGATCATTTTTTAAATCCATGATAGCCACCGCACAAAATTATGATTTCAGCAATATGGATATCCTGTCCGAGATTCTCGAGGGTGCAGAGAACAATTCTGTGATCATTTTTTAAATCCAAGATGGCCGCCGCACAAAATTATGATTTCAGCAATAGGGATATCGTACCCGAGGTTCTCGAGGGTGCAGAGAACGATTTGGCGATCATTTTTCAAATCCAAGATGGCCGACGCACAAAATTATGATTTCAGCAACATGGATATCGTACCCGAGGTTCTCGAGGGTGCAGAGAAAGATTTGTGGTCAGTTTTCAAATCCAAGATGGCCGCCGCACAAAATTATGATTTCAGCAATATGGATATCGTACCCGAGGTTCTCGAGGGTGCAGAGAACGATTTGGTGATCATTTTTCAAATCCAAGATGGCCGCCGCACAAAATTATGGTTTCAGCAACATGGATATCATACCCGAGTGTTCTCGAGGGTGCAGAGAAAGATTTGTGGTCAGTTTTCAAATCCAAGATGGCCGCCGTTCAAAAGTATAATAACTACATTATGGGTTCTCGAGGGTGCTGAGAACAATTTTATGATCATTTTTCAAATCCAAGATGGCCGCCGCACAAAATTATGATTTCAGCAATATGGATATCGTACCCGAGGTTCTCGAGGGTGCAGAGAACGATTTGGCGATCATTTTTCAAATCCAAGATGGCCGCCGCACAAAATTATGATTTCAGCAACATGGATATCGTACCCGAGGTTCTCGAGGGTGCAGAGAAATATTTGTGGTCAGTTTTCAAATCCAAGATGGCCGCCGCACAAAATTATGATTTCAGCAATATGGATATCGTACCCGAGGTTCTCGAGGATGCAGAGAACGATTTGGTGATAATTTTTCAAATCCAAGATGGCCGCCGCACAAAATTATGATTTCAGCAACATGGATATCGTACGCGAGGTTCTCGAAGGTGCAGAGAAAGATTTGTGGTCAGTTTTCAAATCCAAGATGGCCGCCGTTCAAAAGTATAATAACTACATTATGGGTTCTCGAGGGTGCTGAGAACAATTTTATGATCATTTTTCAAATCCAAGATGGCCGCCGCACAAAATTATGATTACAGCAATATGGATATCGTACCCGAGGTTCTCGAGGGTGCAGAAAACAATATTGGGATAATTTTTAAATCCGAGATGGCCGCCGCTCAAAATTATGATAACTAGATTATGGGTATCGTATCCTACGTTCTCGAGGGTGCAGAGAAAGACTTTGCGATCAGTTTTCAAATACAAGATGGCCGCCGCTCAAAAGTATGATATCTACATTATGGGTATCGTATCCGAGGTTCTCGAGGGTGCTGAGAACGATTTTGTGATCATTTTTCTAATCCAAGGTGGCCGCCGCACAAAATTATGTTTTCACCAATGTAGATATCGTGTCCGAGATTCTCGAGAGTGCAGAAAACAATTTTGGGATCATTTTTAAATCCGAGATGGCCGCCGCTCAAAAGTATGATAACTAGATTATGGGTATCGTATCCTAGGTTCTCGAGGGTGCAGAGAAAGATTTTGTGATCAGTTTTCAAATCCAAGATGGCCGCCGCTCAAAAGTATGATAACTACATTATGGATATCGAACCAGAGGTTGTCGAGGGTGCTGAGATCGATTTTTTGATCATTTTTCAAATCCAAGATAGCCGCCGCACAAAATTATGATTTCAGCAATATGGATATCCTGTCCGAGATTCTCGAGGGTGAAGAGAACAATTCTGTGATCATTTTTGAAATTCATGCGGGCTGCCGCAAACAATAATGTTTTCAGTAGTATGGATATCCTGTCTGAGGTTCTCGAGTGTGCTGAGAACGATTTTGTGATCATTTTTCAAATACAGGATGGCCGCCGCACAAAATTATGATTTCAGCAATATGGATATCGTACCCGAGGTTCTCGAGGGTGCAGAAAACAATATTGGGATAATTTTTAAATCCGAGATGGCCGCCGCTCAAAAGTATGATAACTAGATTATGGGTATCGTATCCTACGTTCTCGAGGGTGCAGAGAAAGACTTTGTGATCAGTTTTCAAATACAAGATGGCCGCCGCTCAAAAGTATGATAACTACATTATGGGTATCGTATCCGAGGTTCTCGAGGGTGCTGAGAACGATTTTGTGATCATTTTTCTAATCCAAGATGGCCGCCGCACAAAATTATGTTTTCACCAATGTAGATATCGTGTCCGAGGTTCTCGAGGGTGCAAAAAACAATTTTGGGATCATTTTTAAGTCCGAGATGGCCGCCGCTCAAAAGTATGATAACTAGATTATGGTTATCGTATCCTAGGTTCTCGAGGGTGCAGAGAAAGATTATGTGATCAGTTTTCAAATAAAAGATGGCCGCGGCTCAAAAGTATGATAACTACATTATGGGTATCGCATCCGAGGTTCTCGAGGGTGCTAAGAACGATTTTGTTATCATTTTTCAAATCCAAGAGGGCCTCCGTGCAAAATTATGGTCACAAAAATATGGGTATCGTATCCGAGGTTCTCGAGGGTGCAGAGAATGATTTTGTGATCAGTTTTCAAATACAAGATGGACGCCGCTCAAAAGTATGATAACTACATTATGGGTATCGTATCCGAGGTTCTCCAGGGTGCTGAGAACGATTGTGTGATCATGTATGTTTTCACCAATGTAGATATCGTGCCCAAGGTTCTCGAGGGTGCAGAAAACAATTTTGGGATAATTTTTAAATCCGAGATGGCCGCCGCTCAAAAGTATGATAACTAGATTATGGTTATCGTATCCTAGGTTCTCGAGGGTGCAGAGAAAGATTATGTGATCAGTTTTCAAATCCAAGATGGCCGCGGCTCAAAAGTATGATAACTACATTATGGGTATCGCATCCGAGGTTCTCGAGGGTGCTAAGAACGATTTTGTGATCAGATTTCAAATCCAAGATGGCCGTCGCTCAAAAGTATGATAACTTAATTATGAATATCGTATCAGAGGTTCTCGAGGGTGCTGAGAACGATTTTTCAAATCCAAGATGGCCGCCGCACAAAATTATGATTTCAGCAATATGGATATCGTACCCGAGCTGCTCGAGGATGCAGAGAACGATTTTGTGATCATTTTTCAAATCCAAGATGGCCGCCGCACAAAATTATGATTTCAGCAATATGGGTATCGTATCCGAGGTTCTCGAGGGTGCAGAGAATGATTTTGTGATCAGTTTTCAAATACAAGATGGACGCCGCTCAAAAGTATGATAACTACATTATGGGTATCGTATCCGAGGTTCTCCAGGGTGCTGAGAACGATTGTGTGATCATGTATGTTTTCACCAATGTAGATATCGTGCCCAAGGTTCTCGAGGGTGCAGAAAACAATTTTGGGATAATTTTTAAATCCGAGATGGCCGCCGCTCAAAAGTATGATAACTAGATTATGGTTATCGTATCCTAGGTTCTCGAGGGTGCAGAGAAAGATTATGTGATCAGTTTTCAAATCCAAGATGGCCGCGGCTCAAAAGTATGATAACTACATTATGGGTATCGCATCCGAGGTTCTCGAGGGTGCTAAGAACGATTTTGTGATCAGATTTCAAATCCAAGATGGCCGTCGCTCAAAAGTATGATAACTTAATTATGAATATCGTATCAGAGGTTCTCGAGGGTGCTGAGAACGATTTTTCAAATCCAAGATGGCCGCCGCACAAAATTATGATTTCAGCAATATGGATATCGTACCCGAGCTGCTCGAGGATGCAGAGAACGATTTTGTGATCATTTTTCAAATCCAAGATGGCCGCCGCACAAAATTATGATTTCAGCAATATGGATATTGTACCCGAGGTTCTCGAGGGTGCAGAGAACGATTTGGTGATCATTTTTCAAATCCAAGATGGCCGCCGCACAGAATTATGATTTCAGCAACATGGGTATCGTACCCGAGGTTCTCGAGTGTGCAGAGAAAGATTTGTGGTCAGTTTTCAAATCCAAGATGGCCGCTGTTCAAAAGTATGATAACCAAATTATGGGTATCGTATCCTAGGTTCTCGAGGGTGCAGAGAAAGATTTTGCGATCAGTTTTCAAATCCAAGATAGCCGCCGCACAAAATTGTGATTTCAGCAATATGGATATCGTACCCGAGGTTCTCGAGGGTGCAGAGAAAGATTTGTGGTCAGTTTTCAAATCCAAGATGGCCGCTGTTCAAAAGTATGATAACTACAATATGGGTATCGTATCCGAGGTTCTCGAGGGTGCTTAGAACGATGTTGTGATTATTTTTCTAATCCAAGATGTCCGCCGCACCAAATTATGTTTTCACCAATGTGGATATCGTGTCCGAGGTTCTCGAGTGTGCAGAGAAAGATTTTGTGATCAGTTTTCAAATCCAAGATGGCCGCCGCTCAAAAGTATGATAACTACATTATGGATATCGAACCAGAGGTTCTCGAGGGTGCTGAGATCGATGTTGTGATCATTTTTCAAATCCAAGATAGCCGCCGCACAAAATTATGATTTCAGCAATATGGATATCGTACCCGAGGTTCTCGAGGGTGCAGAGAAAGGTTTGTGGTAAGTTTTCAAATCCATGATGGCCGCCGTTCAAAGGTATGATAACTACATTATGGGTATCGTATCCCAGGTTCTCGAGGGTGCTGAGAACAATTTTGTGATCATTTTTCAAATCCAAGATGGCCGCCGTACAAAATTATGATTTCATCAATATGGATATCGTACCCGAGGTTCTCGAGGGTGCAGAAAACAATTTTGGGATCATTTTTAAATCCGAGATGGCCGCCGCTCAAAAGTATGATAACTAGATTATGGGTATCGTATCCTACGTTCTCGAGGGTGCAGAGAAAGACTTTGTGATCAGTTTTCAAATACAAGATGGCCGCCGCTCAAAAGTATGATAACTACATTATGGGTATCGTATCCGAGGTACTCGTGGGTGCTGAGAACGATTTTGTGATCATTTTTCTAATCCAAGATGGCCGCCGCACCAAATTATGTTTTCACCAATGTAGATATCGTGTCCGAGGTTCTCGAGGGTGCAGAAAACAATTTTGGGATCATTTTTAAATCAGAGATGGCCACCGCTCAAAAGTATGATAACTAGATTATGGGTATCGTATCCTAGGTTCTCGAGGGTGCAGAGAAAGATTTGTGTTCAGTTTTCAAATCCAAGATGGCCGCCGTTCAAAAGTATAATAACTACATTATGGGTATCGTATCCCAGGTTCTCGTGGGTGATGAGAACAATTTTATGATCATTTTTCAAATCCAAGATGGCCATCGCACAAAATTATGATTTCAGCAATATGGATATCGTACCCGAGGTTTTCGAGGGTGCAGAAAACAATTTTGGGATAATTTTTAAATCTGAGATGGCCGCCGCTCAAAAGTATGATAACTGGATTATGGGTATCGTATCCTACGTTCTCGAGGGTGCAGAGAAAGACTTTGTGATTAGTTTTCAAATACAAGATGGCCGCCGCTCTAAAGTATGATAACTACATTATGGGTATCGTATCCGAGGTTCTCAAGGGTGCTGAGAACGATTTTGTGATCATTTTTCTAATCCAAGATGGCCGCCGCACAAAATTATGTTTTCACCAATTAAGATATCGTGTCCGAGGTTCTCGAGGGTGCAGAAAACAATTTTGGGATCATTTTTAAATCCGAGATGGCCGCCGCTCAAAAGTATGATAACTAGATTATGGTTATCGTATCCGAGGTTCTCGAATGTGCTGAGAACGATTGTGTGATCATGTATATTTTCACCAATGTAGATATCGTGCCCGAGGTTCTCTAGGGTGCAGAAAACAATTTTGGGATAATTTTTAAATCCGAGATGGCCGCCGCTCAAAAGTATGATAACTAGATTATGGGTATCGTATCCGAGGTTCTCGAATGTGCTGAGAACGATTGTGTGATCATGTATGTTTTTACCAATGTAGATATCGTGCCCGAGGTTCTCTTGGGTGCAGAATACAATTTTGGGATAATTTTTAAATCTGAGATGGCCGCCGCTCAAAAGTATGATAACTAGATTATGGCTATCGTATCCGAGGTTCTCGAGGGTGCTGAGAACGATTTTGTGATCATTTTTCTAATCCAAGATGGCCGCCGCTCAAAATTATGTTTTCACCAATGTAGATATCGTGTCCGAGGTTCTCGAGGGTGCAGAAAACAATTTTGGGATAATTTTTAAATCCGAGATGGCCGCCGCTCAAAAGTATGATAACTAGATTATGGGTATCGTATCCGAGGTTCTCGAATGTGCTGAGAACGATTGTGTGATCATGTATGTTTTCACCAATGTAGATATCGTGCCCGAGGTTCTCTAGGGTGCAGAATACAATTTTGGGATAATTTTTAAATCTGAGATGGCCGCCGCTCAAAAGTATGATAACTAGATTATGGGTATCTTATCCGAGGTTCTCGAATGTGCTGAGAACGATTGTGTGATCATGTATGTTTTCACCAATGTAGATATCGTGCCCGAGGTTCTCTAGGGTGCAGAAAACAATTTTGGGATCATTTTTAAATCCGAGATGGCCGCCGCTCAAAAGTATGATAACTAGATTATGGTTATCGTATCCGAGGTTCTCGAATGTGCTGAGAACGATTGTGTGATCATGTATGTTTTTACCAATGTAGATATCGTGCCCGAGGTTCTTGAGGGTGCAGAGAATGATTTTGTGATCATTTTTCAAATCCAAGATGGCCGCCACACAAAATTATGATTTCAGCAATATGGATATCGTACCCGAGGTTCTCGATGGTGCACAGAACGATTTGGTGATCATTTTCCAAATCCAAGATGGCCGCCGTACAAAATTATGATTTCATCAATATGGATATCGTACCCGAGGTTCTCGAGGGTGCAGAAAACAATTTTGGTATCATTTTTAAATCCGAGATGGCCGCCGCTCAAATGTATGATAACTAGATTATGGGTATCGTATCCTACGTTCTCGAGGGTGCAGAGAAAGATTATGTGATCAGTTTTCAAATAAAAGATGGCCGCGGCTCAAAAGTATGATAACTACATTATGGGTATCGCATCCGAGGTTCTCGAGGGTGCTAAGAACGATTTTGTTATAATTTTTCAAATCCAAGAGGGCCGCCGTGCAAAATTATGGTCACAAAAATATGGGTATCGTATCCGAGGTTCTCGAGGGTGCAGAGAATGATTTTGTGATCAGTTTTCAAATACAAGATGGCCGCCGCTCAAAAGTATGATAACTACATTATGGGTATCGTATCCGAGGTTCTCCAGGGTGCTGAGAACGATTGTGTGATCATGTATGTTTTCACCAATGTAGATATCGTGCCCAAGGTTCTCGAGGGTGCAGAAAACAATTTTGGGATAATTTTTAAATCCGAGATGGCCGCCGCTCAAAAGTATGATAACTAGATTATGGTTATCGTATCCTAGGTTCTCGAGGGTGCAGAGAAAGATTATGTGATCAGTTTTCAAATCCAAGATGGCCGCGGCTCAAAAGTATGATAACTACATTATGGGTATCGCATCCGAGGTTCTCGAGGGTGCTAAGAACGATTTTGTGATCAGATTTCAAATCCAAGATGGCCGTCGCTCAAAAGTATGATAACTAAATTATGAATATCGTATCAGAGGTTCTCGAGGGTGCTGAGAACGATTTTTCAAATCCAAGATGGCCGCCGCACAAAATTATGATTTCAGCAATATGGATATCGTACCCGAGCTGCTCGAGGGTGTAGAGAACGATTTTGTGATCATTTTTCAAATCCAAGATGGCCGCCGCACAAAATTATGATTTCAGCAATATGGATATTGTACCCGAGGTTCTCGAGGGTGCAGAGAAAGATTTGTGGTCAGTTTTCAAATCCAAGATGGCCGCTGTTCAAAAGTATGATAACCAAATTATGGGTATCGTATCCTAGGTTCTCGAGGGTGCAGAGAAAGATTTTGCGATCAGTTTTCAAATCCAAGATAGCCGCCGCACAAAATTGTGATTTCAGCAATATGGATATCGTACCCGAGGTTCTCGAGGGTGCAGAGAAAGATTTGTGGTCAGTTTTCAAATCCAAGATGGCCGCTGTTCAAAAGTATGATAACTACAATATGGGTATCGTATCCGAGGTTCTCGAGGGTGCTTAGAACGATGTTGTGATTATTTTTCTAATCCAAGATGTCCGCCGCACCAAATTATGTTTTCACCAATGTGGATATCGTGTCCGAGGTTCTCGAGTGTGCAGAGAAAGATTTTGTGATCAGTTTTCAAATCCAAGATGGCCGCCGCTCAAAAGTATGATAACTACATTATGGATATCGAACCAGAGGTTCTCGAGGGTGCTGAGATCGATGTTGTGATCATTTTTCAAATCCAAGATAGCCGCCGCACAAAATTATGATTTCAGCAATATGGATATCGTACCCGAGGTTCTCGAGGGTGCAGAGAAAGGTTTGTGGTAAGTTTTCAAATCCATGATGGCCGCCGTTCAAAGGTATGATAACTACATTATGGGTATCGTATCCCAGGTTCTCGAGGGTGCTGAGAACATTTTTGTGATCATTTTTCAAATCCAAGATGGCCGCCGTACAAAATTATGATTTCATCAATATGGATATCGTACCCGAGGTTCTCGAGGGTGCAGAAAACAATTTTGGGATCATTTTTAAATCCGAGATGGCCGCCGCTCAAAAGTATGATAACTAGATTATTTTGCTATCGTATCCTACGTTCTCGAGGGTGCAGAGAAAGACTTTGTGATCAGTTTTCAAATACAAGATGGCCGCCGCTCAAAAGTATGATAACTACATTATGGGTATCGTATCCGAGGTACTCGTGGGTGCTGAGAACGATTTTGTGATCATTTTTCTAATCAAAGATGGCCGCCGCACCAAATTATGTTTTCACCAATGTAGATATCGTGTCCGAGGTTCTCGAGGGTGCAGAAAACAATTTTGGGATCATTTTTAAATCAGAGATGGCCACCGCTCAAAAGTATGATAACTAGATTATGGGTATCGTATCCTAGGTTCTCGAGGGTGCAGAGAAAGATTTGTGTTCAGTTTTCAAATCCAAGATGGCCGCCGTTCAAAAGTATAATAACTACATTATGGGTATCGTATCCCAGGTTCTCGTGGGTGATGAGAACAATTTTATGATCATTTTTCAAATCCAAGATGGCCATCGCACAAAATTATGATTTCAGCAATATGGATATCGTACCCGAGGTTTTCGAGGGTGCAGAAAACAATTTTGGGATAATTTTTAAATCCGAGATGGCCGCCGCTTAAAAGTATGATAACTGGATAATGGGTATCGTATCCTACGTTCTCGAGGGTGCAGAGAAAGACTTTGTGATTAGTTTTCAAATACAAGATGGCCGCCGCTCTAAAGTATGATAACTACATTATGGGTATCGTATTCGAGGTTCTCAAGGGTGCTGAGAACGATTTTGTGATCATTTTTCTAAACAAAGATGGCCGCCGCACAAAATTATGTTTTCACCAATTAAGATATCGTGTCCGAGGTTCTCGAGGGTGCAGAAAACAATTTTGGGATCATTTTTAAATCCGAGATGGCCGCCGCTCAAAAGTATGATAACTAGATTATGGTTATCGTATCCGAGGTTCTCGAATGTGCTGAGAACGATTGTGTGATCATGTATATTTTCACCAATGTAGATATCGTGCCCGAGGTTCTCTAGGGTGCAGAAAACAATTTTGGGATAATTTTTAAATCCGAGATGGCCGCCGCTCAAAAGTATGATAACTAGATTATGGGTATCGTATCCGAGGTTCTCGAATGTGCTGAGAACGATTGTGTGATCATGTATGTTTTCACCAATGTAGATATCGTGCCCGAGGTTCTCTAGGGTGCAGAATACAATTTTGGGATAATTTTTAAATCTGAGATGGCCGCCGCTCAAAAGTATGATAACTAGATTATGGCTATCGTATCCGAGTTACTCGAATGTGCTGAGAACGATTGTGTGATCATGTATGTTTTCACCAATGTAGATATCGTGCCCGAGGTTCTCGAGGGTGCAGAAAACAATTTTGGGATCATTTTTAAATCCGAGATGGCCGCCGCTCAAAAGTATGATAACTAGATTATGGTTATCGTATCCGAGGTTCTCGAATGTGCTGAGAACGATTGTGTGATCATGTATGTTTTTACCAATGTAGATATCGTGCCCGAGGTTCTCTAGGGTGCAGAAAACAATTATGGGATAATTTTTAAATCCGAGATGGCCGCCGCTCAAAAGTATGATAACTAGATTATGGGTATCGTATCCTAGGTTATCGAGGGTGCTGAGAACGATTTTGTGATCATTTTTCTAATCCAAGATGGCCGCCGCACAAAATTATGTTTTCACCAATGTAGATATCGTGTCCGAGGTTCTCGAGGGTGCAGAAAACAATTTTGGGATAATTTTTAAATCCGAGATGGCCGCCGCTCAAAAGTATGATAACTAGATTATGGGTATCGTATCCGAGGTTCTCGAATGTGCTGAGAACGATTGTGTGATCATGTATGTTTTCACCAATGTAGATATCGTGCCCGAGGTTCTCTAGGGTGCAGAATACAATTTTGGGATAATTTTTAAATCTGAGATGGCCGCCGCTCAAAAGTATGATAACTAGATTATGGGTATCTTATCCGAGGTTCTCGAATGTGCTGAGAACGATTGTGTGATCATGTATGTTTTCACCAATGTAGATATCGTGCCCGAGGTTCTCGAGGGTGCAGAAAACAATTTTGGGATCATTTTTAAATCCGAGATGGCCGCCGCTCAAAAGTATGATAACTAGATTATGGTTATCGTATCCGAGGTTCTCGAATGTGCTGAGAACGATTGTGTGATCATGTATGTTTTTACCAATGTAGATATCGTGCCCGAGGTTCTCTAGGGTGCAGAAAACAATTATGGGATAATTTTTAAATCCGAGATGGCCGCCGCTCAAAAGTATGATAACTAGATTATGGGTATCGTATCCTAGGTTCTCGAGGGTGCAGAGAAAGATTTTGTGATCAGTTTTCAAATCCAAGATGGCCGCCGCTCAAAATTATGATTTCAGCAATATGGATATCCTGTCCGAGATTCTCGAGGGTGCAGAGAACAATTCTGTGATCATTTTTGAAATTCAAGCGGGCTGCCGCAAACAATAATGTTTTCAGTAGTATGGATATCCTGTCTGAGGTTCTCGAGGGTGCTGAGAACGATTTTGTGATCATTTTTCAAATCCAAGATGGCCGCCGCACAAAATTATGATTTCAGCAATATGGATATCCTGTCCGAGATTCGCGAGGGTGCAGAGAACAATTCTGTGATCATTTTTTAAATCCAAGATGGCCGCCGCACAAAATTATGATTTCAGCAATATGGATATCGTACCCGAGGTTCTCGAGGGTGCAGAGAACGATTTGGCGATCATTTTTCAAATCCAAGATGGCCGCCGCACAAAATTATGATTTCAGCAACATGGATATCGTACCCGAGGTTCTCGAGGGTGCAGAGAAAGATTTGTGGTCGGTTTTCAAATCCAAGATGGCCGCCGCACAAAATTATGATTTCAGCAATATGGATAACGTACCCGAGGTTCTCGAGGGTGCAGAGAACGATTTGGTGATCATTTTTCAAATCCAAGATGGCCGCCGCACAAAATTATGGTTTCAGCAACATGGATATCATACCCGAGTGTTCTCGAGGGTGCAGAGAAAGATTTGTGGTCAGTTTTCAAATCCAAGATGGCCGCCGTTCAAAAGTATAATAACTACATTATGGGTTCTCGAGGGTGCTGAGAACAATTTTATGATCATTTTTCAAATCCAAGATGGCCGCCGCACAAAATTATGATTTCAGCAATATGGATATCGTACCCGAGGTTCTCGAGGGTGCAGAGAACGATTTGGCGATCATTTTTCAAATCCAAGATGGCCGCCGCATAAAATTATGATTTCAGCAACATGGATATCGTACCCGAGGTTCTCGAGGGTGCAGAGAAAGATTTGTGGTCAGTTTTCAAATCCAAGATGGCCGCCTCACAAAATTATGATTTCAGCAATATGGATATCGTACCCGAGGTTCTCGAGGGTGCAGAAAACAATATTGGGATAATTTTTAAATCCGAGATGGCCGCCGCTCAAAATTATGATATTTAGATTATGGGTATCGTATCCTACGTTCTCGAGGGTGCAGAGAAAGACTTTGCGATCAGTTTTCAAATACAAGATGGCCGCCGCTCAAAAGTATGATATCTACATTATGGGTATCGTATCCGAGGTTCTCGAGGGTGCTGAGAACGATTTTGTGATCATTTTTCTAATCCAAGGTGGCCGCCGCACAAAATTATGTTTTCACCAATGTAGATATCGTGTCCGAGGTTCGCGAGAGTGCAGAAAACAATTTTGGGATCATTTTTAAATCCGAGATGGCCGCCGCTCAAAAGTATGATAACTAGATTATGGGTATCGTATCCTAGGTTCTCGAGGGTGCAGAGAAAGATTTTGTGATCAGTTTTCAAATCCAAGATGGCCGCCGCTCAAAGGTATGATAACTACATTATGGATATCGAACCAGAGGTTGTCGAGGGTGCTGAGATCGATTTTGTGATCATTTTTCAAATCCAAGATAGCCGCCGCACAAAATTATGATTTCAGCAATATGGATATCCTGTCCGAGATTCTCGAGGGTGCAGAGAACAATTCTGTGATCATTTTTGAAATTCAAGCGGTCTGCCGCAAACAATAATGTTTTCAGTAGTATGGATATCCTGTCTGAGGTTCTCGAGGGTGCTGAGAACGATTTTGTGATCATTTTTCAAATACAGGATGGCCGCCGCACAAAATTATGATTTCAGCAATATGGATATCGTACCCGAGGTTCTCGAGGGTGCAGAAAACAATATTGGGATAATTTTTAAATCCGAGATGGCCGCCGCTCAAAAGTATGATAACTAGATAATGGGTATCGTATCCTACGTTCTCGAGGGTGCAGAGAAAGACTTTGTGATCAGTTTTCAAATACAAGATGGCCGCCGCTCAAAAGTATGATAACTACATTATGGGTATCGTATCCGAGGTTCTCGAGGGAGCTGAGAACGATTTTGTGATAATTTTTCTAATCCAAGATGGTCGCCGCACAAAATTATGTTTTCACCAATGTAGATATCGTGTCCGAGGTTCTCGAGGGTGCAAAAAACAATTTTGGGATCATTTTTAAGTCCGAGATGGCCGCCGCTCAAAAGTATGATAACTAGATTATGGTTATCGTATCCTAGGTTCTCGAGGGTGCAGAGAAAGATTATGTGATCAGTTTTCAAATCCAAGATGGCCGCGGCTCAAAAGTATGATAACTACATTATGGGTATTGCATCCGAGGTTCTCGAGGGTGCTAAGAACGATTTTGTTATCATTTTTCAAATCCAAGAGGGCCGCCGTGCAAGATTATGGTCACAAAAATATGGGTATCGTATCCGAGGTTCTCGAGGGTGCAGAGAATGATTTTGTGATCAGTTTCCAAATACAAGATGGCCGCCGCTCAAAAGTATGATTACTACATTATGGGTATCGTATCCGAGGTTCTCCAGGGTGCTGAGAACGATTGTGTGATCATGTATGTTTTCACCAATGTAGATATCGGGTCCAAGGTTCTCGAGGGTGCAGAAAACAATTTTGGGATAATTTTTAAATCCGAGATGGCCGCCGCTCAAAAGTATGATAACTAGATTATGGTTATCGTATCCTAGGTTCTCGAGGGAGCAGAGAAAGATTATGTGATCAGTTTTCAAATCCAAGATGGCCGCGGCTCAAAAGCATGATAACTACATTATGGGTATCGCATCCGAGGTTCTCGAGGGTGCTAAGAACGATTTTGTGATCAGATTTCAAATCCAAGATGGCCGTCGCTCAAAAGTATGATAACTAAATTATGAATATCGTATCAGAGGTTCTCGAGGGTGCTGAGAACGATTTTTCAAATCCAAGATGGCCGCCGCACAAAATTATGATTTCAGCAATATGGATATCGTACCCGAGCTGCTCGAGGGTGCAGAGAAAGATTTGTGGTCAGTTTTCAAATCCAAGATGGCCGCTGTTCAAAAGTATGATAACCATATTATGGGTATCGTATCCTAGGTTCTCGAGGGTGCAGAGAAAGATTTTGCAATCAGTTTTCAAATCCAAGATAGCCTCCGCACAAAATTATGATTTCAGCAATATGGATATCGTACCCGAGGTTCTCGAGGGTGCAGAGAAAGATTTGTGGTCAGTTTTCAAATCCAAGATGGCCGCTGTTCAAAAGTATGATAACTACAATATGGGTATCGTATCCGAGGTTCTCGAGGGTGCTTAGAACGATGTTGTGATTATTTTTCTAATCCAAGATGTCCGCCGCACCAAATTATATTTTCACCAATGTGGATATCGTGTCCGAGGTTCTCGAGTGTGCAGAGAAAGATTTTGTGATCAGTTTTCAAATCCAAGATGGCCGCCGCTCAAATGTATGATAACTACATTATGGATATCGAACCAGAGGTTCTCGAGGGTGCTGAGATCGATTTTGTGATCATTTTTCAAATCCAAGATAGCCGCCGCACAAAATTATGATTTCAGCAATATGGATATCGTACCCGAGGTTCTCGAGGGTGCAGAGAAAGGTTTGTGGTAAGTTTTCAAATCCATGATGGCCGCCGTTCAAAGGTATGATAACTACATTATGGGTATCGTATCCCAGGTTCTCGAGGGTGCTGAGAACAATTTTGTGATCATTTTTCAAATCCAAGATGGCCGCCGTACAAAATTATGATTTCATCAATATGGATATCGTACCCGAGGTTCTCGAGGGTGCAGAAAACAATTTTGGGATCATTTTTAAATCCGAGATGGCCGCCGCTCAAAAGTATGATAACTAGATTATGGGTATCGTATCCTACGTTCTCGAGGGTGCAGAGAAAGACTTTGTGATCAGTTTTCAAATACAAGATGGCCGCCGCTCAAAAGTATGATAACTACATTATGGGTATCGTATCCGAGGTACTCGTGGGTGCTGAGAACGATTTTGTGATCATTTTTCTAATCCATGATGGCCGCCGCACCAAATTATGTTTTCACCAATGTAGATATCGTGTCCGAGGTTCTCGAGGGTGCAGAAAACTATTTTGGGATCATTTTTAAATCAGAGATGGCCGCCGCTCAAAAGTATTATAACTAGATTATGGGTATCGTATCCTAGGTTCTCGAGGGTGCAGAGAAAGATTTGTGTTCAGTTTTCAAATCCAAGATGGCCGCCGTTCAAAAGTATAATAACTACATTATGGGTATCGAATCCCAGGTTCTCGTGGGTGATGAAAACAATTTTATGATCATTTTTCAAATCCAAGATGGACATCGAAAAAATTATGATTTCAGCAATATGGATATCGTACCCGAGGTTTTCGAGGGTGCAGAAAACAATTTTGGGATAATTTTTAAATCCGAGATGGCCGCCGCTCAAAAGTATAATAACTGGATTATGGGTATCGTATCCTACGTTCTCGAGGGTGCAGAGAAAGACTTTGTGATTAGTTTTCATATACAAGATGGCCGCCGCTCAAAAGTATGATAACTACATTATGGGTATCGTATCCGAGGTTCTCAAGGGTGCTGAGAACGATTTTGTGATCATTTTTCTAATCCAAGATGGCCGCCGCACAAAATTATGTTTTCACCAATGTAGATATCGTGACCGAGGTTCTCGAGGGTGCAGAAAACAATTTTGGGATCATTTTTAAATCCGAGATGGCCGCCGCTCAAAAGTATGATAACTAGATTATGGTTATCGTATCCGAGGTTCTCAAATGTGCTGAGAACGATTGTGTGATCATGTATGTTTTCACCAATGTAGATATCGTGCCCGAGGTTCTCTAGGGTGCAGAATACAATTTTGGGATAATTTTTAAATCTGAGATCGCCGCCGCTCAAAAGTATGATAACTTGATTATGGGTATCGTATCCGAGGTTCTCGAATGTGCTGAGAACGATTGTGTGATCATGTATGTTTTCACCAATGTAGATATCGTGCCCGAGGTTCTCTAGGGTGCAGAAAACAATTTTGGGATAATTTTTAAATCCGAAATGGCCGCCGCTCAAAAGTATGATAACTAGATTATGGGTATCGTATCCGAGGTTCTCGAATGTGCTGAGAACGATTGTGTGATCATGTATGTTTTCACCAATGTAGATATCGTGCCCGAGGTTCTCTAGGGTGCAGAATACAATTTTGGGATAATTTTTAAATCTGAGATCGCCGCCGCTCAAAAGTATGATAACTAGATTATGGGTATCGTATCCGAGGTTCTCGAATGTGCTGAGAACGATTGTGTGATCATGTATGTTTTCACCAATGTAGATATCGTGCCCGAGGTTCTCGAGGGTGCAGAAAACAATTTTGGGATAATTTTTAAATCCGAGATGGCCGCCGCTCAAAAGTATGATAACTGGATTATGGGTATCGTATCCTACGTTCTCGAGGGTGCAGAGAAAGACTTTGTGATTAGTTTTCAAATACAAGATGGCCGCCGCTCAAAAGTATGATAACTACATTATGGGTATCGTATCCGAGGTTCTCAAGGGTGCTGAGAACGATTTTGTGATCATTTTTCTAATCCAAGATGGCCGCCGCACAAAATTATGTTTTCACCAATGTAGATATCGTGACCGAGGTTCTCGAGGGTGCAGAAAACAATTTTGGGATCATTTTTAAATCCGAGATGGCCGCCGCTCAAAAGTATGATAACTAGATTATGGGTATCGTATCCGAGGTTCTCGAATGTGCTGAGAACGATTGTGTGATCATGTATGTTTTCACCAATGTAGATATCGTGCCCGAGGTTCTCTAGGGTGCAGAAAACAATTTTGGGATAATTTTTAAATCCGAAATGGCCGCCGCTCAAAAGTATGATAACTAGATTATGGGTATCGTATCCGAGGTTCTCGAATGTGCTGAGAACGATTGTGTGATCATGTATGTTTTCACCAATGTAGATATCGTGCCCGAGGTTCTCTAGGGTGCAGAATACAATTTTGGGATAATTTTTAAATCTGAGATCGCCGCCGCTCAAAAGTATGATAACTAGATTATGGGTATCGTATCCGAGGTTCTCGAATGTGCTGAGAACGATTGTGTGATCATGTATGTTTTCACCAATGTAGATATCGTGCCCGAGGTTCTCTAGGGTGCAGAAATCAATTTTGGGATAATTTTTAAATCCGAGATGGCCGCCGCTCAAAAGTATGATAACTAGATTATGGGTAGCGTATCCTACGTTCTCGAGGGTGCAGAGAAAGACTTTGTGATCAGTTTTCAAATACAAGATGGCCGCCGCTCAAAAGTATGATAACTACATTATGGGTATCGTATCCGAGGTTCTCGAGGGTGCTGAGAACGATTTTGTTATCATTTTTCTAATCCAAGATGGCCGCCGCACAAAATTATGTTTTCACCAATGTAGATATCGTGTCCGAGGTTCTCGAGGGTGCAGAAAACAATTTTGGGATCATTTTTAAATCCAAGATGGCCGCCGCTCAAAAGTATGATAACTAGATTATGGTTATCGTATCCTAGGTTCTCGAGGGTGCAGAGAAAGATTATGTGATCAGTTTTCAAATCCAAGATGGCCGCGGCTCAAAAGTATGATAACTAGATTATGGATATCGAACCAGAGGTTCTCGAGGGTGCTGAGATCGATTTTGTGATCATTTTTCAAATCCAAGATAGCCGCCGCACAAAATTATGATTTCAGCAATATGGATATCGTACCCGAGGTTCTCGAGGGTGCAGAGAAATGTTTGTGGTAAGTTTTCAAATCCATGATGGCCGCCGTTCAAAGGTATGATAACTACATTATGGGTATCGTATCCCAGGTTCTCGAGGGTGCTGAGAACAATTTTGTGATCATTTTTCAAATCCAAGACGGCCGCCGTACAAAATTATGATTTCATCAATATGGATATCGTACCCGAGGTTCTCGAGGGTGCAGAAAACAATTTTGGGATCATTTTTAAATCCTAGATGGCCGCCGCTCAAAAGTATGATAACTAGATTATGGGTATCGTATCCTACGTTCTCGAGGGTGCAGAGAAAGACTTTGTGATCAGTTTTCAAATACAAGATGGCCGCCGCTCAAAAGTATGATAACTACATTATGGATATCGTATCCGAGGTACTCGAGGGTGCTGAGAACGATTTTGTGATCATTTTTCTAATCCAAGATGGCCGCCGCACAAAATTATGTTTTCACCAATGAAGATATCGTGTCCGAGGTTCTCGAGGGTGCAGAAAACAATTTTGGGATCATTTTCAAATCCGAGATGGCCGCCGCTCAAAAGTATGATAACTAGATTATGGGTATCGTATCCTACGTTCTCGAGGGTGCAGAGAAAGACTTTGTGATCAGTTTTCAAATACAAGATGGCCGCCGCACAAAATTATGTTTTCACCAATGAAGATATCGTGTCCGAGGTTCTCGAGGGTGCAGAAAACAATTTTGGGATCATTTTCAAATCCGAGATGGCCGCCGCTCAAAAGTATGATAACTAGATTATGGGTATCATATCCTACGTTCTCGAGGGTGCAGAGAAAGACTTTGTGATCAGTTTTCAAATACAAGATGGCCGCCGCTCAAAAGTATGATAACTACATTATGGATATCGTATCAGAGGTTCTCGAGGGTGCTAAGAATGATTTTGTGATCATTTTTCAAATCCAAGATGGCCGTCGCACAAAATTATGATTTCAGCAATATGGATATCGTACCCGAGGTTCCCGAGGGTGCAGAGAACGATTTGGTGATCATTTTTCAAATCCAATATGGCTGCCGCACAAAATTATGATTTCAGCAACATGGATATCGTACCCGAGGTTCTCGAGGATGCAGAGAAAGATTTGTGTTCAGTTTTCAAATCCAAGATGGCCGCCGTTCAAAAGTATAATAACTACATTATGGGTATCGTATCCCAGGTTCTCGAGGGTGCTGAGAACAATTTTATGATCATTTTTCAAATCCAAGATGGCCATCGCACAAAATTATGATTTCAGCAATATGGATATCGTACCCGAGGTTCTCGAGGGTGCAGAAAACAATTTTTGGATAATTTTTAAATCCGAGATGGCCGCCGCTCAAAAGTATGATAACTGGATTATGGGTATCGTATCCTACGTTCTCGAGGGTGCAGAGAAAGACTTTGTGATTAGTTTTCAAATACAAGGTGGCCGCCGCTCAAAAGTATGATAACTACATTATGGGTATCGTATCCCAGGTTCTCGAGGGTGCTGAGAACAATTTTGTGATCATTTTTCAAATCCAAGATGGCCGCCGTACAAAATTATGATTTCATCAATATGGATATCGTACCCGAGGTTCTCGAGGGTGCAGAAAACAATTTTGGGATCATTTTTAAATCCGAGATGGCCGCCGCTCAAAGTATGATAACTAGATTATGGGTATCGTATCCTACGTTCTCGAGGGTGCAGAGAAAGACTTTGTGATCAGTTTTCAAATACAAGATGGCCGCCGCTCAAAAGTATGATAACTACATTATGGGTATCGTATCCGAGGTACTCGAGGGTGCTGAGAACGATTTTGTGATGATTTTTTGAATCCAAGATGGCCGCCGCACAAAATTATGTTTTCACCAATGTAGATATCGTGTCCGAGGTTCTCGAGGGTGCAGAAAACAATTTTGGGATCATTTTCAAATCCGAGATGGCCGCCGCTCAAAAGTATGATAACTAGATTATGGGTATCATATCCTACGTTCTCGAGAGTGCAGAGAAAGACTTTGTGATCAGTTTTCAAATACAAGATGGCCGCCGCTCAAAAGTATGATAACTACATTATGGATATCGTATCAGAGGTTCTCGAGGGTGCTGAGAATGATTTTGTGATCATTTTTCAAATCCAAGATGGCCGCCGCACAAAATTATGATTTCAGCAATATGGATATCGTACCCGAGGTCTCGAGGGTGCAGAGAACGATTTGGTGATCATTTTTCAAATCCAATATGGCCGCCGCACAAAATTATGATTTCAGCAACATGGATATCGTACCCGAGGTTCTCGAGGATGCAGAGAAAGATTTGTGTTCAGTTTTCAAATCCAAGATGGCCGCCGTTCAAAAGTATAATAACTACATTATGGGTATCGTATCCCAGGTTCTCGAGGGTGCTGAGAACAATTTTATGATCATTTTTCAAATCCAAGATGGCCATCGCACAAAATTATGATTTCAGCAATATGGATATCGTACCCGAGGTTCTCGAGGGTGCAGAAAACAATTTTGGGATAATTTTTAAATCCGAGATGGCCGCCGCTCAAAAGTATGATAACTGGATTATGGGTATCGTATCCTACGTTCTCGAGGGTGCAGAGAAAGACTTTGTGATTAGTTTTCAAATACAAGATGGCCGCCGCTCAAAAGTATGATAACTACATTATGGGTATCGTATCCGAGGTTCTCAAGGGTGCTGAGAACGATTTTGTGATCATTTTTCTAATCCAAGATGGCCGCCGCACAAAATTATGTTTTCACCAATGTAGATATCGTGTCCGAGGTTCTCGAGGGTGCAGAAAACAATTTTGGGATCATTTTTAAATCCGAGATGGCCACCGCTCAAAAGTATGATAACTAGATTATGGTTATCGTATCCGAGGTTCTCGAATGTGCTGAGAACGATTGTGTGATCATGTATGTTTTCACCAATGTAGATATCGTGCCCGAGGTTCTCTAGGGTGCAGAAAACAATTTTGGGATAATTTTTAAATCCGAGATGGCCGCCGCTCAAAAGTATGATAACTAGATTATGGGAATCTTATCCGAGGTTCTCGAATGCGCTGAGAACGATTGTGTTATCATGTATGTTTTCACCAATAAAGATATCGTGCCCGAGGTTCTCTAGGGTGCAGAAAACAATTTTGGGATAATTTTTAAATCCGAGATGGCCGCCGCTCAAAAGTATGATAACTAGATTATGGGTATCGTATCCGAGGTTCTCGAATGTGCTGAGAACGATTGTGTGATCATGTATGTTTTCACCAATTTAGATATCGTGCCCGAGGTTCTCGAGGGTGCAGAAAACAATTTTGGGATCATTTTTAAATCCGAGATGGCCGCCGCTCAAAAGTATGATAACTAGATTATGGTTATCGTATCCGAGGTTCTCGAATGTGCTGAGAACGATTGTGTGATCATGTATGTTTTCACCAATGTAGATATCGTGCCCGAGGTTATCTAGGGTGCAGAAAACAATTTTGGGATAATTTTTAAATCCGAGATGGCCGCCGCTCAAAAGTATGATAACTACATTATGGGTATCGTATCCGAGGTTCTCGGATGTGCTGAAAACGATTGTGTGATCATGTATGTTTTCACCAATGTAGATATCGTGCCCGAGGTTCTCTAGGGTGCAGAAAACAATTTTGGGTTAATTTTTAAATCCGAGATGGCCGCCGCTCAAAAGTATGATAACTAGATTATGGTTATCGTATCCTAGGTTCTCGAGGGTGCAGAGAAAGATTATGTGATCAGTTTTCAAATCCAAGATGGCCGCGGCTCAAAAGTATGATAACTACATTATGGGTATCGCATCCGAGGTTCTCGAGGGTGCTAAGAACGATTTTGTGATCATTTTTCAAATCCAAGAGGGCCGCCGTGCAAGATTATGGTCACAAAAATATGGGTATCGTATCCGAGGTTCTCGAGGGTGCAGAGAACGATTTTGTGATCAGTTTTCAAATACACGATGGCCGCCGCTCAAAAGTATAATAACTACATTATGGGTATCGTATCCTACGTTCTCGAGGGTGCAGAGAAAGACTTTGTGATCAGTTTTCAAATACAAGATGGCCGCCGCTCAAAAGTATGATAACTACATTATGGGTATCGTATCCGAGGTTCTCGAGGATGCTGAGAACGATTTTGTGATCATTTTTCTAATCCAAGATGGCCGCCGCACAAAATTATGTTTTCACCAATGTAGATATCGTGTCCGAGGTTCTCGAGGGTGCAGAAAACAATTTTGGGATCATTTTTAAATCCGAGATGGCCGCCGCTCAAAAGTATGATAACTAGATTATGGTTATCGTATCCTAGGTTCTCGAGGGTGCAGAGAAAGATTATGTGATCAGTTTTCAAATCCAAGATGGCCGCGGCTCAAAAGTATGATAACTACATTATGGGTATCGCATCCGAGGTTCTCGAGGGTGCTAAGAACGATTTTGTGATCATTTTTCAAATCCAAGAGGGCCGCCGTGCAAGATTATGGTCACAAAAATATGGGTATCGTATCCGAGGTTCTCGAGGGTGCAGAGAACGATTTTGTGATCAGTTTTCAAATACACGATGGCCGCCGCTCAAAAGTATAATAACTACATTATGGGTATCGTATCCGAGGTTCTCGAGGGTGCTGAGAACGATTGTGTGATCATGTATGTTTTCACCAATGTAGATATCGTGCCCGAGGTTCTTTAGGGTGCAAAAAACAATTTTGGGATAATTTTTAAATCCGAGATGGCCGCCGCTCAAAAGTATGACAACTAGATTATGGGTATCGTATCCGAGGTTCTCGAATGTGCTGAGAACGATTGTGTGATCATGTATGTTTTCACCAATTTAGATATCGTGCCCGAGGTTCTCGAGGGTGCAGAAAACAATTTTGGGATCATTTTTAAATCCGAGATGGCCGCCGCTCAAAAGTATGATAACTAGATTATGGTTATCGTATCCGAGGTTCTCGAATGTGCTGAGAACGATTGTGTGATCATGTATGTTTTCACCAATGTAGATATCGTGCCCGAGGTTATCTAGGGTGCAGAAAACAATTTTGGGATAATTTTTAAATCCGAGATGGCCGCCGCTCAAAAGTATGATAACTACATTATGGGTATCGTATCCGAGGTTCTCGGATGTGCTGAAAACGATTGTGTGATCATGTATGTTTTCACCAATGTAGATATCGTGCCCGAGGTTCTCTAGGGTGCAGAAAACAATTTTGGGTTAATTTTTAAATCCGAGATGGCCGCCGCTCAAAAGTATGATAACTAGATTATGGTTATCGTATCCTAGGTTCTCGAGGGTGCAGAGAAAGATTATGTGATCAGTTTTCAAATCCAAGATGGCCGCGGCTCAAAAGTATGATAACTACATTATGGGTATCGCATCCGAGGTTCTCGAGGGTGCTAAGAACGATTTTGTGATCATTTTTCAAATCCAAGAGGGCCGCCGTGCAAGATTATGGTCACAAAAATATGGGTATCGTATCCGAGGTTCTCGAGGGTGCAGAGAACGATTTTGTGATCAGTTTTCAAATACACGATGGCCGCCGCTCAAAAGTATAATAACTACATTATGGGTATCGTATCCTACGTTCTCGAGGGTGCAGAGAAAGACTTTGTGATCAGTTTTCAAATACAAGATGGCCGCCGCTCAAAAGTATGATAACTACATTATGGGTATCGTATCCGAGGTTCTCGAGGATGCTGAGAACGATTTTGTGATCATTTTTCTAATCCAAGATGGCCGCCGCACAAAATTATGTTTTCACCAATGTAGATATCGTGTCCGAGGTTCTCGAGGGTGCAGAAAACAATTTTGGGATCATTTTTAAATCCGAGATGGCCGCCGCTCAAAAGTATGATAACTAGATTATGGTTATCGTATCCTAGGTTCTCGAGGGTGCAGAGAAAGATTATGTGATCAGTTTTCAAATCCAAGATGGCCGCGGCTCAAAAGTATGATAACTACATTATGGGTATCGCATCCGAGGTTCTCGAGGGTGCTAAGAACGATTTTGTGATCATTTTTCAAATCCAAGAGGGCCGCCGTGCAAGATTATGGTCACAAAAATATGGGTATCGTATCCGAGGTTCTCGAGGGTGCAGAGAACGATTTTGTGATCAGTTTTCAAATACACGATGGCCGCCGCTCAAAAGTATAATAACTACATTATGGGTATCGTATCCGAGGTTCTCGAGGGTGCTGAGAACGATTGTGTGATCATGTATGTTTTCACCAATGTAGATATCGTGCCCGAGGTTCTTTAGGGTGCAAAAAACAATTTTGGGATAATTTTTAAATCCGAGATGGCCGCCGCTCAAAAGTATGACAACTAGATTATGGGTATCGCATCCGAGGTTCTCGAGGGTGCTAAGAACGATTTTGTGATCATTTTTCAAATCCAAGAGGGCCGCCGTGCAAGATTATGGTCACAAAAATATGGGTATCGTATCCTAGGTTCTCGAGGGTGTAGAGAACGATTTTGTGATAAGTTTTCAAATCCAAGATGGCCGCGGCTCAAAAGTATGATAACTACATTATGGGTATCGCATCCGAGGTTCTCGAGGGTGCTAAGAACGATTTTGTGATCAGTTTTCAAATCCAAGATGGCCGCGGCTCAAAAGTATGATAACTACATTATGGATATCGTATCAGAGGTTCTCGAGGGTGCTGAGAACGATTTTTCAAATCCAAGATGGCCGCCGCACAAAATTATGATTTCAGCAATATGGATATCGTACCCGAGGTTCTCGAGGGTGCAGAGAACGATTTGGTGATCATTTTTCAAATCCAAGATGGCCGCCGCACAAAATTATGATTTCAGAAACATGGGTATCGTACCCGAGGTTCTCGAGGGTGCTGAGAATGATTGTGTGATCATGTATGTTTTCACCAATGTAGATATCGATCCGAGGCTCTCGAGGGTGCAGAAAACAATTTTAGAATCATTTTTAAATCCGAGATGGCCGCCGCACAAGATTATGATTTCAGCAATATGGATATCGTACCCGAGGTTCTCGAGGATGCAGAGCAAGATTTTGTGGTCAGTTTTCAAATCCAAGATGGCCGCCGCTCAAAAGTATGATAACTACATTATGGGTATCGTATCCCAGGTTCTCGAGGGTGCTGAGAACAATTTTGTGATCATTTTTCAAAACCAAGATGGCCGCCGCACAAAATTATGATTTCAGCAATATGGATATCGTACCCGAGGTTCTCGAGGGTGCAGAGAAAAATTTTGTGGTCAGTTATCAAATCCAAGATGGCCGCCGCACAAAATAATGATTTCAGCAATATGGATATCGTACCCGAAGTTCTCGAGGTTGCAGAGAACGATTTGGTGATCATTTTTCGAATCCAAGATGGCCGCCGCACAAAATTATGATTTCAGCAATATGGATATCGTACCCGAGGTTCTCGAGGGTGAATAAAACAATTTTGGGATCATTTTTAAATCCGAGATGGCCGCCGCTCAAAAGAATGATAACTAGATTATGGGTATCGTATCAGAGGTTCTCTAGGGGGGGCTAAGAACGATTTTGTGATCATTTTTCAAATCCAAGATGGCCGCCGCACAAAATTATGATTTCAGCAATATGGATATCGTACCCGAGGTTCTCGAGGGTGCAGAAAACAAATTTGGGATAATTTTTAAATCCGAGATGACCGCCACTCAAAAGAATGATAACTAGATTATGGGTATCGTATCCTACGTTCTCGAGGGTGCAGAGATAGACTTTGTGATCAGTTTTCAAATACAAGATGGCCGCCGCTCAAAAGTATGATAACTACATTATGGGTATCGTATCCGAGATTCTCGAGGGTACTGAGAACGATTTCGTGATCATTTTTCTAATCCAAGATGGCCGCCGCACATAATTATGTGTTCACCAATGTAGATATCGTGTCCGAGGTTCTCGAGGGTACAGAAAACAATTTTGGGATCATTTTTAAATCCGAGATGCCGCTCAAAAGTATGATAACGAGATTATGGTTATCGTATCCTAGGTTCTTGAGGGTGCGGAGAAAGATAATGTGATCAGTTTTCCAATCCAAGATGGCCGCGGCTCAAAAGTATGATAACTACATTATGGGTATCGCATCCGAGGTTCTCGAGGGTGCTAAGAACGATTTTGTGATAATTTTTCAAATCCAAGAGGGCCGCCGTGCAAAATTATGGTCACAAAACTATGGGTATCGTATCCGAGGTTCTCGAGGGTGCAGAGAACGATTTTGTGATCAGTTTTTAAATCCAAAATGGCCGCCGCTCAAAAGTATGATAACTACATTATGGGTATCGTATTCGAGGTTCTCGAGGGTGCTGAGAACGATTTTGTGATCATTTTTCTAATCCAAGATGGCTGCCACACAAAACTATGTTTTCACCAATGTAGATATCGTGTCCGAGGTTCTCGAGAGTGCAGAAAACAATTTTGGGTCCATTTTGAAATCCAAGATGGCCGCCGCACAATATTATGATTTCAGCAATATGGATATCGTACCCGAGGTTCTCGAGGGTGCAGAGAACGATTTGTCGATCATTTTTCAAATCCAAGATGGCCGCCGCAACAAATTATGATTTCAGCAATATGGATATCGTACCCGAGGTTCTCGGGGGTGCAGAGAACGATTTTGTGATCATTTATCAAATCCAAGATGGCCGCCGCTCAAAAGTATGATAACTACATTATGGGTATCGTATCCGAGGTTCTCGAGAGTGCAGAAAACAATTTTGGGACCATTTTGAAATCCAAGATGGCCGCCGCACAAAATAATGATTTCAGCAATATGGATATCGTACCCGAAGTTCTCGAGGTTGCAGAGAACGATTTGGTGATCATTTTTCAATTCCAAGATGGCCGCCGCACAAAATTATGATTTCAGCAATATGGATATCGTACCCGAGGTTCTCGAGGGTGTATAAAACAATTTTGGGATCATTTTTAAATCCGAGATGCCGCTCAAAAGTATGATAACGAGATTATGGTTATCGTATCCTAGGTTCTCGAGGGTGCGGAGATAGATAATGTGATCAGTTTTCCAATCCAAGATGGCCGCGGCTCAAAAGTATGATAACTACATTATGGGTATCGCATCCGAGGTTCTCGAGGGTGCTTAGAACGATTTTGTGATCATTTTTCAAATCCAAGAGGGCCGCCGTGCAAGATTATGGTCACAAAACTATGGGTATCGTATCCGAGGTTCTCGAGGGTGCAGAGAACGATTTTGTGATCAGTTTTTAAATCCAAAATGGCCGCCGCTCAAAAGTATGATAACTACATTATGGGTATCGTATTCGAGGTTCTCGAGGGTGCTGAGAACGATTTTGTGATCATTTTTCTAATCCAAGATGGCCGCCGCACAAAACTATGTTTTCACCAATGTAGATATCGTGTCCGAGGTTCTCGAGAGTGCAGAAAACAATTTTGGGTCCATTTTGAAATCCAAGATGGCCGCCGCACAATATTATGATTTCAGCAATATGGATATCGCACCCGAGGTTCTCGAGGGTGCAGAGAACGATTTGTCGATCATTTTTCAAATCCAAGATGGCCGCCGCAACAAATTATGATTTCAGCAATATGGATATCGTACCCGAGGTTCTCGAGGGTGCAGAGAACGATTTTGTGATCATTTTTCAAATCCAAGATGGCCGCCGCTCAAAAGTATGATAACTACATTATGGGTATCGTATCCGAGGTTCTCGAGAGTGCAGAAAACAATTTTGGGACCATTTTGAAATCCAAGATGGCCGCCGCACAAAATTATGATTTCAGCTATATGGATATCGTACCCGAGGTTCTCGAGGGTGCAAGGATTGATTTTGTGATCACTTTTCAAATCCAAGATGGCCGCCGCTCAAAATTATGATAACTACATTATGGGTATCGTATCCGAGGTTCTCGAGAGTGCAGAAAACAATTTTGGGACCATTTTGAAATCCAAGATGGCCGCCGCACAAAATTATGATTTCAGCTATATGGATATCGTACCCGAGGTTCTCGAGGGTGCAAGGATTGATTTTGTGATCATTTTTCAAATCCAAGATGGCCGCCGCTCAAAATTATGATAACTACATTATGGGTATCGTATCCGAGGTTCTCGAGAGTGCAGAAAACAATTTTGGGACCATTTTGAAATCCAAGATGGCCGCCGCACAAAATTATGTTTTCACCAATGTAGATATCGTGTCCGAGGTTCTCGAGGGTGCAGAAAAACAATTTTGGGATCATTTTTAAATCCGAGATGGCCGCCGCTCAAAAGTATGATAACTAGATTATGGGTATCGTATCCTAGGTTCTCGAGGGTGCAGAGAAAGAAAAGCCCTGTGCTGCCCCTGGGCGTAAAAAGAATAGTGTAGTCCCAGGTCCAAGGGTGTCGTAAGAGGCGACTACGGGCTTTTTGAAAGTGGGAGAGTCACGCTGCTGTCTCATGACGTCAGCACAATCGGGCCAGACTCGTCCGGGTTACTTACCACACTCGCACAGAATACCGGCGTAAAGTAGCGGCCTAGTGCCGCTATGTTTCGCATAGGTTAGTGTCGAGGACCGGAGGCCATTCCCCCCCGTCCTTCCCTCCCCCCCCCCAACAAAATATGAGAGCATTGGTATTTAAAGAGAAATTACCCCAGGAGGGTACCGGCTCTTGTAGAGCCAGAGAATCCCTCCCCGAGCATTCGCGCTCGGGCTGCCCTTCGTATTCTGGGGAGGGCACAGTACCGTGTATGTCACAGGACAAACAGGGCAGCAACACCACGGCACCCCGCTCCACGCTTAATGTGGACTTTTGTAACATCCGGGGAATTCACTCCAACTTAAACGCCGTCCACCACCACCTTGAGACGTCGCAGCCGGCCTTGTGTTTCCTTACGGAGATGCAGATATCTCGACCTAGCGATACGTCATATTTAACGTACCCCGGGTACAAAATTGAGCATAATTTCATGCCTCATGCCGGGGTATGTGTGTACGTTAGGGAGGATATCTGCTGTCGCCGTCTCGGCAATTTTGAGGGTAGGGGCCTGTCTACTCTCTGGCTCCGCGTAGATTTAGAGGACCGCGTCCGCATCTATGCGTGTGTCTACAGGTCCCATAGTGGTAACGCAGAAACGGATCACCTCATGGGCTGCGTTCAAGCGGCATTTGATGACGTGCTTGCTCAGATCCCCTCCGCTAAAATCGTAGTCTTGGGTGATTTCATCGGGCACAATGCCGAATGGCTTGGATCACGTACCACAGACTACGCAGGGCGATCTGTGCATAATTTTGCATTGGCGTATGGTCTGTCCCAATTGGTTGAGTCGCCGACGCGGCTCCCGGATGTGGATAGCCACATGCCGTCCTAATTAGATCTTCTGCTGACTACACATCCCGATGGTTACCAGGTCTCTGTCGACGCCCCTCTCGGAACGTCCGACCATTGCCTGGTCAGGAGTGTAGTGCCTATCCGACGCCAACGTCGCAGACCACAAGCGACCCGCCGCGTTTGGCACTACAAGTCAGCAGATTGGGATAGGATGCGTTCCTTTTTTGCATCCTACCCTTGGGGCAGGGTTTGTTTCCCTTCGGATGATCCTAGTGCCTGCGCCGTTGCAGTAGCCGATGTGATACTGCAGGGCATGGATATTTTTATACCAAGCTCTGTAGTACCGATCGGTGGCAGATCACAGCCCTGGTTCGATGCGTCAGTTAAAGCAGCATCTGACTGCAAAAAACAGGCGTATCGAACTTGGGTTGCGGCGCTGGGCTCAAAGGATCCGAACTGCAAAGTTCTGAAGAGGAAATATAACCGTGCCTCCAGATTTTTTAAGCGGCAAATCGCCCGTGCGAAATCGAAGCACGTCGTCAAAATTGGCGAGCAGCTTACCAGTTACCCGACCGGAACACGCAAGTTCTGGTCGTTGTCGAAAGCTGCTCTTGGTAACTTCAACCAGCCGTCCATGCCGCCGTTGCACATGAGGAATGACACCCTGGCCCATACGGCAAAAGAGAAAGCCGATCTCGTGTGCACTCTTTTTGCCTCCAACTCGACTCTTGACGACAACGGAAAAACACCGCCGACCATCCCGCGGTGTCAGAGCTCCATGCCTGAAGTACAGTTCCGACAGAAAACTGTTAGGCGAGCTCTGTTTTCGTTGGACGTCAGGAAGTCGAGCGGGCTGGATGGCATTTCTCCAATCGTGCTTAGAACGTGTGCCCCTGAGTTGACGCCGGTGCTAACGCGTTTATTCCGGCACTCTTATTCAAAAGGCGTAGTCCCTGATTCATGGAAGTCAGCCCTTGTCCATCCGATCCCAAAAAAAGGAGACAGTTCGGATCCGGCAAACTACAGGCCTATTGCGATTACCTCCCTACTCTCCAAAATCATGGAGAGCATAATTAACCGCCAGCTCTTGGTATACCTTGAGGGTCACCAGTTGATCAACGACCGGCAGTACGGCTTTCGCAATGGTCGGTCGACTGGAGATCTTCTGGTATACCTAACACATACATGGGCGGCGGCTATTGAAAGCAAGGGGGAAGGCCTGGCAGTTGGTCTGGATATAGGGAAGGCCTTTGATCGTGTATGGCACAAGGCGCTCCTCGCAAAACTTCCATCATTTGGGCTTCCCGAGAGCTTATGCAAGTGGACCTCCAGCTTCCTCACTGGGCGCAGCATACAGGTCGTTATCGACGGTTATTGCTCGAATCCCAAGCCCGTGAACGCTGGAGTTCCCCAAGGTTGTGTGCTATCTCCCACGCTGTTTCTTCTGCATATCAATGATATGTTGGACACCGCCAACATGCATTGCTATGCAGACGACAGCACTGGTGATGCCGTATACACGGGCCATGCAGGTCTCTCTCGGGAAAACGTCGACCAGTGCCGGGAGAAACTTGTGTCTTCTATCGAGTCCTCTCTCGAGAAGGTCGCGGAATGGGGTTAGTTGAACCTTGTCCAATTTAACCCCCAGAAGACTCAAGTTTGCGCGTTTACCACTAAAAAAACCCCATTTGCCGTATCACCGCTCTTCGAGAACACTTCCCTTAAAGCCTCGCCTAGTATCGGAATATTGGGTCTCGAAATCTCGAGCAATTGCCAATTCCGTGGCCATCTGGAGGGCAAAGCCAAACTGGCTTCAAAGAAACTGGGCGTCATAAATAGAGCACGGCAATACTTCAAGCCGGCCCACATTCTAGCGCTCTACAAAGCGCAGGTCCGGCCTCACATGGAGTATTGCTGTCATCTCTGGTCTGGCGCACCCCAGTATCAGCTCGATCCATTTGACCGCGTGCAACGCAGAGCAGCTCGAATTGTCGGGAACCCAGTACTCTGTGAACGGCTGGATCATTTGGCGTTGCGTAGAGATGTCGCTTCATTGTGTGTTTTATACCGCATCTATCACGGCGAGTGTTCCGAAGAGCTGTTCAACCTGATTCCTGCCGCCGAATTCCACCTTCGCACGACACGCCACAAGTTAGGATTTCATCCCCACAATCTGGATGTGTGGCAGTCCTCCACAGTGCGGTTTTCAAGGAGTTTTCTTCCTCGTACCACGAAGCTGTGGAATGAGCTTCCGTGTGCGGTATTTCCGGGACGATACGACATGGGTACCTTCAAGAAAAGCGCGTACACCTTCCTTAAAGGCCGGCAACGCTCTTGTGATTCCTCTGGTGTTGCAGGAGAGTGTGGGCGGTGGTGATCACTTAACACCAGGTGACCCGTACGCTCGTTTGTCCTCCTATTCCATAAAAAAAAAAAAAAAAAAAGATTATGTAATCAGTTTTCAAATCCAAGATGGCCGTCGCTCAAAAGTATGATAACTAAATTATGGATATCGTATCAGAGGTTCTCGAGGGTGCTGAGAACGATTTTGTGATCATTTTTCAAATCCAAGATGGCCGCCACACAAAATTATGATTTCAGCAATATGGATATCGGACCCGAGGTTCTCGAGTGTGCAGAGAACGATTTGGTGATCATTTTTCAAATCCAAGATGGCCGCCTCACAAAATTATGATTTCAGCAATATGGATATCGTACCCGAGGTTCTCGAGGGTGCAGAGAACGATTTGGTGATCATTTTTCAAATCCAAGATGGCCGCCGCACAAAATTATGATTTCAGCAATATGAATATCGTACCCGAGGTTCTCGAGGGTGAATAAAACAATTTTGGGATCATTTTTAAATCCGAGATGGCCGCCGCTCAAAAGTATGATAACTATATTATGGGTATCGTATCAGAGGTTCTCTAGAGGGGGCTAAGAACGATTTTGTGATCATTTTTCAAATCCAAGATGGCCGCCGCACAAAATTATGATTTCAGCAATATGGATATCGTACCCGAGGTTCTCGAGGGTGAATAAAACAATTTTGGGATCATTTTTAAATCCGAGATGGCCGCCGCTCAAAAGTATGATAACTAGATTATGGGTATCGTATCAGAGGTTCTCTAGGGGGGGCTAAGAACGATTTTGTAATCATTTTTCAAATCCAAGAGGGCCGCCGCACATAATTATGTGTTCACCAATGTAGATATCGTGTCCGAGGTTCTCGAGGGTACAGAAAACAATTTTGGGATCATTTTTAAATCCGAGATGCCGCTCAAAAGTATGATAACGAGATTATGGGTATCGCATCCTAGGTTCTCGAGGGTGCAGAGAAAGATTATGTGATCAGTTTTCAAATCCAAGATGGCCGTCGCTCAAAAGTATGATAACTAAATAATGGATATCGTATCAGAGGTTCTCGAGGGTGCTGAGAACGATTTTGTGATCATTTTTCAAATCCAAGATGGCCGCCACACAAAATTATGATTTCAGCAATATGGATATCGTACCCGAGGTTCTCGAGTGTGCAGAGAACGATTTGGTGATCATTTTTCAAATCCAAGATGGCCGCCGCACAAAATTATGATTTCAGCATTATGAATATCGTACCCGAGGTTCTCGAGGGTGCAGAGAAAGATTTTGTGGTCAGTTATCAAATCCAAGATGGCCGCTTCACAAAATAATGATTTCAGCAATATGGATATCGTACCCGAGCTTCTCGAGGGTACAGAGAACGATTTTGTGATCATTTTTCAAATCCAAGATGGCCGCCGCACAAAATTATGATTTCAGCAATATGGATATCGTACCCTAGGTTCTCAAGGGTGCAGAGAACGATTTGGTGATCATTTTTCAAATCCAAGATGGCCGCCGCACGAAATTATGATTTCAGCAATATGAATATCGTACCCGAGGTTCTCGAGGGTGCAGAGAACGATTTTGTGATCATTTTTCAAATCCAAGATGGCCGCCGCTCAAAAGTATGATAACTACATTATGGGTATCGTATCCGAGGTTCTCGAGAGTGCGGAAAACAATTTTTGGTCCATTTTGAAATCCAAGATGGCCGCCGCACAATATTATGATTTCAGCAATATGGATATCGTACCCGAGGTTCTCGAGGGTGCAGAGAACGATTTTGTGATGATTTTTCAAATCCAAGATGGCCGCCGCACAAAATTATGATTTCAGCAATATGGATATCGTGGCCTAGATTCTCAAGGGTGCAGAGAACGATTTGGTAATCATTTTTCAAATCCAAGATGGCCGCCGCACAAAATTATGATTTTAGCAATATGGATATCGTGTCCGAGGTTCTCGAGGGTGCAGAGAACAATTCTGTGATCATTTTTGAAATCCAAGAGAACTATCGCAAACAATAATGTTTTCAGCAATATGGATATCGTGTCCGAGGTTCTCGAGGGTGCAGAAAACATTTTTGGGATCATTTTTAAATCCGAGATGGCCGCCGCTCAAAAGTATGATAACTTGATTATGGGAATCGTATCCTAGGATCTTGAGGGTGCAGAGAAAGATTTGGTGATCATTTTTCAAATCCAAGATGGCTGTCGCACAAAATTATGATTTTAGCAATATGGATATCGTACCCGAGGTTCTCGAGGGTGCAGAGAAAGATTTTGTGGTCAGTTTTCAAATCTAAGATGGCCGCAGCTCAAAAGTATGATAACTACATTATGGGTATCGTATCCCAGGTTCTCGAGGAAGCCGAGAACAATTTTGTGATCATTTTTCAAATCCAAGATGGCCGCCGCACAAAATTATGATTTCAGCAATATGGATATCGTACCCGAGGTTCTCGAGGGTGCAGAGAACGATTTGGTGATCATTTTTCAAATACAAGATGGCCGCCGCACAAAATTATGATTTCAGCAATATGGATATCGTACCCGAGGTTCTCGAGGGTGAATAAAACAATTTTGGGATCATTTTTAAATCCGAGATGGCCGCCGCTCAAAAGTATGATAACTAGATTATGGGTATCGTATCAGAGGTTCTCTTTGGGGGGCTAAGAACGATTTTGTAATCATTTATCAAATCCAAGATGGCCGCCGCACATAATTATGTGTTCACCAATGTAGATATCGTGTCCGAGGTTCTCGAGGGTACAGAAAACAATTTTGGGATCATTTTTAAATCCGAGATGCCGCTCAAAAGTATGATAACGAGATTATGGGTATCGCATCCTAGGTTCTCGAGGGTGCAGAGAAAGATTTTGTGATCAGTTTTCAAATCCAAGATGGCCGTCGCTCAAAAGTATGATAACTAAATTATGGATATCGTATCAGAGGTTCTCGAGGGTGCTGAGAACGATTTTGTGATCATTTTTCAAATCCAAGATGGCCGCCACACAAAATTATGATTTCAGCAATATGGATATCGTACCCGAGGTTCTCGAGTGTGCAGAGAACGATTTGGTGATCATTTTTCAAATCCAAGATGGCCGCCGCACAAAATTATGATTTCAGCATTATGAATATCGTACCCGAGGTTCTCGAGGGTGCAGAGAAAGATTTTGTGGTCAGTTATCAAATCCAAGATGGCCGCTTCACAAAATAATGATTTCAGCAATATGGATATCATACCCGAGCTTCTCGAGGGTACAGAGAACGATTTTGTGATCATTTTTCAAATCCAAGATGGCCGCCGCACAAAATTATGATTTCAGCAATATGGATATCGTACCCTAGGTTCTCAAGGGTGCAGAGAACGATTTGGTGATCATTTTTCAAATCCAAGATGGCCGCCGCACAAAATTATGATTTCAGCAATATGAATATCGTACCCGAGGTTCTCGAGGGTGCAGAGAACGATTTTGTGATCATTTTTCAAATCCAAGATGGCCGCCGCTCAAAAGTATGATAACTACATTATGGGTATCGTATCCGAGGTTCTCGAGAGTGCGGAAAACAATTTTGGGACCATTTTGAAATCCAAGATAGCCGCCGCACAAAACTATGTTTTCACCAATGTAGATATCGTGTCCGAGGTTCTCGAGGGTACAGAGAACGATTTTGTGATCATTTTTGAAATCCAAGATGGCCGCCGCACAAAATTATGATTTCAGCTATATGGATATCGTACCGAGGTTCTCGAGGGTGCAGAGAACGATTGGGTGATCATTTTTCAAATCCAAGATGGCCGCCGCACAAAATTATGATTTCAGCAATATGAATATCGTACCCGAGGTTCTCGAGGGTGCTGAGAATGATTGTGTGATCATGTATGTTTTCACCAATGTAGATATCGATCCGAGGCTCTCGAGGGTGCAGAAAACAATTTAAGAATCATTTTTAAATCCGAGATGGCCGCCGCACAAGATTATGATTTCAGCAATATGGATATCGTACCCGAGGTTCTCGAGGATGCAGAGCAAGATTTTGTGGTCAGTTTTCAAATCCAAGATGGCCGCCGCTCAAAAGTATGATAACTACATTATGGGTATCGTATCCCAGGTTCTCGAGGGTCCTGAGAACAATTTTGTGATCATTTTTCAAAACCAAGATGGCCGCCGCACAAAATTATGATTTCAGCAATATGGATATCGTACCCGAGGTTCTCGAGGGTGCTGAGAACGATTTTGTGATCATTTTTCTAATCCAAGATGGCCGCCGCACAAAATTATGATTTCAGCAATATGGATATCGTACCCGAGGTTCTCGAGGGTGCAGACAACGATTTTGGGATCATTTTTAAATCCGAGATGGCCGCCGCACAAGATTATGATTTCAGCAATATGGATATCGTACCCTAGGTTCTCGAGGGTGCTGAGAACAATTTTGTGATCATTTTTCTAATCCAAGATGGCCGCCGCACATAATTATGTGTTCACCAATGTAGATATCGTGTCCGAGGTTCTCGAGGGTACAGAAAACAATTTTGGGATCATTTTTAAATCCGAGCTGCCGCTCAAAAGTATGATAACGAGATTATGGTTATCGTATCCTAGGTTCTCGAGGGTGCGGAGAAAGATAATGTGATCAGTTTTCCAATCCAAGATGGCCGCGGCTCAAAAGTATGATAACTACATTATGGGTATCGCATCCGAGGTTCTCGAGGGTGCTAAGAACGATTTTGTGATCATTTTTCAAATCCACGAGGGCCGCCGTGCAAGATTATGGTCACAAAACTATGGGTATCGTATCCGAGGTTCTCGAGGGTGCAGAGAACGATTTTGTGATCAGTTTTTAAATCCAAAATGGCCGCCGCTCAAAAGTATGATAACTACATTATGGGTATCGTATCCGAGGTTCTCGAGGGTGCTGAGAACGATTTTGTGATCATTTTTCTAATCCAAGATGGCCGCCGCACAAAACTTTGTTTTCACCAATGTAGATATCGTGTCCTAGGTTCTCGAGAGGGCAGAAAACAATTTTTGGTCCATTTTGAAATCCAAGATGGCCGCCGCACAATATTATGATTTCAGCAATATGGATATCGTACCCGAGGTTCTCGAGGGTGCAGAGAACGATTTTGTGATCATTTTTCAAATCCAAGATGGCCGCCGCAACAAATTATGATTTCAGCAATATGGATATCGTACCCGAGGTTCTCGAGGGTGCTGAGAACGATTTTGTGATCATTTTTCTAATCCAAGATGGCCGCCGCACAAAACTTTGTTTTCACCAATGTAGATATCGTGTCCGAGGTTCTCGAGAGGGCAGAAAACAATTTTTGGTCCATTTTGAAATCCAAGATGGCCGCCGCACAATATTATGATTTCAGCAATATGGATATCGTACCCGAGGTTCTCGAGGGTGCAGAGAACGATTTTGTGATCATTTTTCAAATCCAAGATGGCCGCCGCTCAAAAGTATGATAACTACATTATGGGTATCGTATCCGAGGTTCTCGAGAGTGCAGAAAACAATTTTGGGACTATTTTGAAATCCAAGATGGCCGCCGCACAAAATTATGATTTCAGCTATATGGATATCGTACCGAGGTTCTCGAGGGTGCAGAGAACGATTGGGTGATCATTTTTCAAATCCAAGATGGCCGCCGCACAAAATTATGATTTCAGCAATATGAATATCGTACCCGAGGTTCTCGAGGGTGCAGAGAACGATTTTGTGATCATTTTTCAAATCCAAGATGGCCGCCGCTCAAAAGTATGATAACTACATTATGGGTATCGTATCCGAGGTTCTCGAGAGTGCAGAAAACAATTTTGGGACCATTTTGAAATCCAAGATGGCCGCCGCACAAAACTATGTTTTCACCAATGTAGATATCGTGTCCGAGGATCTCGAGGGTGCAGAAAAACAATTTTGGGATCATTTTTCAAATCCAAGATGGCCGCCGCAAAAAATTATGATTTCAGCAATATGGATATCGTACCCGAGGTTCTCGAAGGTACAGAGATAGATTTTCTGATCAGTTTTCAAATACAAGATGGCCGCCGCTCAAAAGTATGATAACTACGTCATGGGTATCGTACCCGAGGTTCTCGAGACTGCTGAGAACGATTTTGAGATCATTTTTCTAATCCAAGACGGCCGCCGCACAAAATTATGTATTCAGCAATATGGATATCGTGTCCGAGGTTCTCGAGGGTGCAGAAAACATTTTTGCGATCATTTTTAAATCCAAGATGGCCGCCGCACAAAAGTATGATAACTAGATTATGGGAATCGTATCCTAGGATCTTGAGGGTGCAGAGAAAGATTTGGTGATCATTTTTCAAATCCAAGATGGCTGTCGCACAAAATTATGATTTCAGCAATATGGGTATCGTACCCGAGGTTCTCGAGGGTGCAGAGAAAGATTTTGTGGTCAGTTTTCTAATCCAAGATGGCCGCCGCACAAAATTATGATTTCAGCAATATGGATATCGTACCCGAGGTTCTCGAGGGTGCAGACATCGATTTTGGGATCATTTTTAAATCCGAGATGGCCGCCGCACAAGATTATGATTTCAGCAATATGGATATCGTACCCGAGGTTCTCGAGGGTGCAGATAAAGAATTTGTGGTCAGTTATCAAATACAAGATGGTCGCCCCACAAAATAATGATTTTAGCATTATGGATATCGTACCCGAGCTTCTCGAGGGTGCAGAGAACGATTTTGTGATCATTTTTCAAATCCAAGATGGCCGCCGCACAAAATTATGATTTCAGCAATATGGATATTGTACCCGAGGTTCTCGAGGGTGCAGAGAAAGATTTTGTGGACAGTTTTCATATCCAAGATGGCCGCCGCTCAAAAGTATGATAACTACATTATGGGTATCGTATCCCAGGTTCTCGAGGGTGCTGAGAACGATTTTGTGATCATTTTTCTAATCCAAGATGGCCGCCGCACAAAATTATGATTTCAGCAATATGGATATCGTACCCGAGGTTCTCGAGGGTGCAGACAACGATTTTGGGATCATTTTTAAATCCGAGATGGCCGCCGCTCAAAAGTATGATAACTATATTATGGGTATCGTATCAGAGGTTCTCTAGAGGGGGCTAAGAACGATTTTGTGATCATTTTTCAAATCCAAGATGGCCGCCGCACAAAATTATGATTTCAGCAATATGGATATCGTACCCGAGGTTCTCGAGGGTGAATAAAACAATTTTGGGATCATTTTTAAATCCGAGATGGCCGCCGCTCAAAAGTATGATAACTAGATTATGGGTATCGTATCAGAGGTTCTCTAGGGGGGGCTAAGAACGATTTTGTAATCATTTTTCAAATCCAAGAGGGCCGCCGCACATAATTATGTGTTCACCAATGTAGATATCGTGTCCGAGGTTCTCGAGGGTACAGAAAACAATTTTGGGATCATTTTTAAATCCGAGATGCCGCTCAAAAGTATGATAACGAGATTATGGGTATCGCATCCTAGGTTCTCGAGGGTGCAGAGAAAGATTATGTGATCAGTTTTCAAATCCAAGATGGCCGTCGCTCAAAAGTATGATAACTAAATAATGGATATCGTATCAGAGGTTCTCGAGGGTGCTGAGAACGATTTTGTGATCATTTTTCAAATCCAAGATGGCCGCCACACAAAATTATGATTTCAGCAATATGGATATCGTACCCGAGGTTCTCGAGTGTGCAGAGAACGATTTGGTGATCATTTTTCAAATCCAAGATGGCCGCCGCACAAAATTATGATTTCAGCATTATGAATATCGTACCCGAGGTTCTCGAGGGTGCAGAGAAAGATTTTGTGGTCAGTTATCAAATCCAAGATGGCCGCTTCACAAAATAATGATTTCAGCAATATGGATATCGTACCCGAGCTTCTCGAGGGTACAGAGAACGATTTTGTGATCATTTATCAAATCCAAGATGGCCGCCGCACAAAATTATGATTTCAGCAATATGGATATCGTACCCTAGGTTCTCGAGGGTGCAGAGAACGATTTGGTGATCATTTTTCAAATCCAAGATGGCCGCCGCACAAAATTATGATTTCAGAAACATGGGTATCGTACCCGAGGTTCTCGAGGGTGCTGAGAATGATTGTGTGATCATGTATGTTTTCACCAATGTAGATATCGATCCGAGGCTCTCGAGGGTGCAGAAAACAATTTTAGAATCATTTTTAAATCCGAGATGGCCGCCGCACAAGATTATGATTTCAGCAATATGGATATCGTACCCGAGGTTCTCGAGGATGCAGAGCAAGATTTTGTGGTCAGTTTTCAAATCCAAGATGGCCGCCGCTCAAAAGTATGATAACTACATTATGGATATCGTATCAGAGGTTCTCGAGGGTGCTGAGAACGATTTTTCAAATCCAAGATGGCCGCCGCACAAAATTATGATTTCAGCAATATGGATATCGTACCCGAGGTTCTCGAGGGTGCAGAGAACGATTTGGTGATCATTTTTCAAATCCAAGATGGCCGCCGCACAAAATTATGATTTCAGAAACATGGGTATCGTACCCGAGGTTCTCGAGGGTGCTGAGGATGATTGTGTGATCATGTATGTTTTCACCAATGTAGATATCGATCCGAGGCTCTCGAGGGTGCAGAAAACAATTTTAGAATCATTTTTAAATCCGAGATGGCCGCCGCACAAGATTATGATTTCAGCAATATGGATATCGTACCCGAGGTTCTCGAGGATGCAGAGCAAGATTTTGTGGTCAGTTTTCAAATCCAAGATGGCCGCCGCTCAAAAGTATGATAACTACATTATGGGTATCGTATCCCAGGTTCTCGAGGGTGCTGAGAACAATTTTGTGATCATTTTTCAAAACCAAGATGGCCGCCGCACAAAATTATGATTTCAGCAATATGGATATCGTACCCGAGGTTCTCGAGGGTGCAGAGAAAAATTTTGTGGTCAGTTATCAAATCCAAGATGGCCGCCGCACAAAATAATGATTTCAGCAATATGGATATCGTACCCGAAGTTCTCGAGGTTGCAGAGAACGATTTGGTGATCATTTTTCAAATCCAAGATGGCCACCGCACAAAATTATGATTTCAGCAATATGGATATCGTACCCGAGGTTCTCGAGGGTGAATAAAACAATTTTGGGATCATTTTTAAATCCGAGATGGCCGCCGCTCAAAAGAATGATAACTAGATTATGGGTATCGTATCAGAGGTTCTCTAGGGGGGGCTAAGAACGATTTTGTGATCATTTTTCAAATCCAAGATGGCCGCCGCACAAAATTATGATTTCAGCAATATGGATATCGTACCCGAGGTTCTCGAGGGTGCAGAAAACAAATTTGGGATAATTTTTAAATCCGAGATGACCGCCACTCAAAAGAATGATAACTAGATTATGGGTATCGTATCCTACGTTCTCGAGGGTGCAGAGATAGACTTTGTGATCAGTTTTCAAATACAAGATGGCCGCCGCTCAAAAGTATGATAACTACATTATGGGTATCGTATCCGAGATTCTCGAGGGTACTGAGAACGATTTCGTGATCATTTTTCTAATCCAAGATGGCCGCCGCACATAATTATGTGTTCACCAATGTAGATATCGTGTCCGAGGTTCTCGAGGGTACAGAAAACAATTTTGGGATCATTTTTAAATCCGAGATGCCGCTCAAAAGTATGATAACGAGATTATGGTTATCGTATCCTAGGTTCTTGAGGGTGCGGAGAAAGATAATGTGATCAGTTTTCCAATCCAAGATGGCCGCGGCTCAAAAGTATGATAACTACATTATGGGTATCGCATCCGAGGTTCTCGAGGGTGCTAAGAACGATTTTGTGATAATTTTTCAAATCCAAGAGGGCCGCCGTGCAAAATTATGGTCACAAAACTATGGGTATCGTATCCGAGGTTCTCGAGGGTGCAGAGAACGATTTTGTGATCAGTTTTTAAATCCAAAATGGCCGCCGCTCAAAAGTATGATAACTACATTATGGGTATCGTATTCGAGGTTCTCGAGGGTGCTGAGAACGATTTTGTGATCATTTTTCTAATCCAAGATGGCTGCCACACAAAACTATGTTTTCACCAATGTAGATATCGTGTCCGAGGTTCTCGAGAGTGCAGAAAACAATTTTGGGTCCATTTTGAAATCCAAGATGGCCGCCGCACAATATTATGATTTCAGCAATATGGATATCGTACCCGAGGTTCTCGAGGGTGCAGAGAACGATTTGTCGATCATTTTTCAAATCCAAGATGGCCGCCGCAACAAATTATGATTTCAGCAATATGGATATCGTACCCGAGGTTCTCGGGGGTGCAGAGAACGATTTTGTGATCATTTATCAAATCCAAGATGGCCGCCGCTCAAAAGTATGATAACTACATTATGGGTATCGTATCCGAGGTTCTCGAGAGTGCAGAAAACAATTTTGGGACCATTTTGAAATCCAAGATGGCCGCCGCACAAAGTAATGATTTCAGCAATATGGATATCGTACCCGAAGTTCTCGAGGTTGCAGAGAACGATTTGGTGATCATTTTTCAATTCCAAGATGGCCGCCGCACAAAATTATGATTTCAGCAATATGGATATCGTACCCGAGGTTCTCGAGGGTGTATAAAACAATTTTGGGATCATTTTTAAATCCGAGATGCCGCTCAAAAGTATGATAACGAGATTATGGTTATCGTATCCTAGGTTCTCGAGGGTGCGGAGATAGATAATGTGATCAGTTTTCCAATCCAAGATGGCCGCGGCTCAAAAGTATGATAACTACATTATGGGTATCGCATCCGAGGTTCTCGAGGGTGCTAAGAACGATTTTGTTATCATTTTTCAAATCCAAGAGGGCCGCCGTGCAAGATTATGGTCACAAAACTATGGGTATCGTATCCGAGGTTCTCGAGGGTGCAGAGAACGATTTTGTGATCAGTTTTTAAATCCAAAATGGCCGCCGCTCAAAAGTATGATAACTACATTATGGGTATCGTATTCGAGGTTCTCGAGGGTGCTGAGAACGATTTTGTGATCATTTTTCTAATCCAAGATGGCCGCCGCACAAAACTATGTTTTCACCAATGTAGATATCGTGTCCGGAATCTCGAGAGTGCAGAAAACAATTTTGGGTCCATTTTGAAATCCAAGATGGCCGCCGCACAATATTATGATTTCAGCAATATGGATATCGTACCCGAGGTTCTCGAGGGTGCAGAGAACGATTTGTCGATCATTTTTCAAATCCAAGATGGCCGCCGCAACAAATTATGATTTCAGCAATATGGATATCGTACCCGAGGTTCTCGAGGGTGCAGAGAACGATTTTGTGATCATTTTTCAAATCCAAGATGGCCGCCGCTCAAAAGTATGATAACTACATTATGGGTATCGTATCCGAGGTTCTCGAGAGTGCAGAAAACAATTTTGGGACCATTTTGAAATCCAAGATGGCCGCCGCACAAAATTATGATTTCAGCTATATGGATATCGTACCCGAGGTTCTCGAGGGTGCAAGGATTGATTTTGTGATCATTTTTCAAATCCAAGATGGCCGCCGCTCAAAATTATGATAACTACATTATGGGTATCGTATCCGAGGTTCTCGAGAGTGCAGAAAACAATTTTGGGACCATTTTGAAATCCAAGATGGCCGCCGCACAAAATTATGATTTCAGCAATATGGATATCGTACCCGAGGTTCTCGAGGGTGCTGAGAACGATTTTGTGATCATTTTTCTAATCCAAGATGGCCGCCGCACAAAACTATGTTTTCACCAATGTAGATATCGTGTCCGAGGTTCTCGAGGGTGCAGAAAAACAATTTTGGGATCATTTTTAAATCCGAGATGGCCGCCGCTCAAAAGTATGATAACTAGATTATGGGTATCGTATCCTAGGTTCTCGAGGGTGCAGAGAAAGAAAGGCCCTGTGCTGCCCCGGGGCGTAAAAAGAATAGTGTAGTCCCAGGTCCAAGGGTGTCGTAAGAGGCGACTACGGGCTTTTTGAAAGTGGGAGAGTCACGCTGCTGTCTCATGACGTCAGCACAATCGGGCCAGACTCGTCCGGGTTACTTACCACACTCGCACAGAATACCGGCGTAAAGTAGCGGCCTAGTGCCGCTATGTTTCGCATAGGTTAGTGTCGAGGACCGGAGGCCATTCCCCCCGTCCTTCCCTCCCCCCCCCCCCCAACAAAATATGAGAGCATTGGTATTTAAAGAGAAATTACCCCAGGAGGGTACCGGCTCTTGTAGAGCCAGAGAATCCCTCCCCGAGCATTCGCGCTCGGGCTGCCCTTCGTATTCTGGGGAGGGCACAGTACCGTGTATGTCACAGGACAAACAGGGCAGCAACACCACGGCACCCCGCTCCACGCTTAATGTGGACTTTTGTAACATCCGGGGAATTCACTCCAACTTAAACGCCGTCCACCACCACCTTGAGACGTCGCAGCCGGCCTTGTGTTTCCTTACGGAGATGCAGATATCTCGACCTAGCGATACGTCATATTTAACGTACCCCGGGTACAAAATTGAGCATAATTTCATGCCTCATGCCGGGGTATGTGTGTACGTTAGGGAGGATATCTGCTGTCGCCGTCTCGGCAATTTTGAGGGTAGGGGCCTGTCTACTCTCTGGCTCCGCGTAGATTTAGAGGACCGCGTCCGCATCTATGCGTGTGTCTACAGGTCCCATAGTGGTAACGCAGAAACGGATCACCTCATGGGCTGTGTTCAAGCGGCATTTGATGACGTGCTTGCTCAGATCCCCTCCGCTAAAATCGTAGTCTTGGGTGATTTCATCGGGCACAATGCCGAATGGCTTGGATCACGTACCACAGACTACGCAGGGCGATCTGTGCATAATTTTGCATTGGCGTATGGTCTGTCCCAATTGGTTGAGTCGCCGACGCGGCTCCCGGATGTGGATAGCCACATGCCGTCCTAATTAGATCTTCTGCTGACTACACATCCCGATGGTTACCAGGTCTCTGTCGACGCCCCTCTCGGAACGTCCGACCATTGCCTGGTCAGGAGTGTAGTGCCTATCCGACGCCAACGTCGCAGACCACAAGCGACCCGCCGCGTTTGGCACTACAAGTCAGCAGATTGGGATAGGGTGCGTTCCTTTTTTGCATCCTACCCTTGGGGCAGGGTTTGTTTCCCTTCGGATGATCCTAGTGCCTGCGCCGTTGCAGTAGCCGATGTGATACTGCAGGGCATGGATATTTTTATACCAAGCTCTGTAGTACCGATCGGTGGCAGATCACAGCCCTGGTTCGATGCGTCAGTTAAAGCAGCATCTGACTGCAAAAAACAGGCGTATCGAACTTGGGTTGCGGCGCTGGGCTCAAAGGATCCGAACTGCAAAGTTCTGAAGAGGAAATATAACCGTGCCTCCAGATTTTTTAAGCGGCAAATCGCCCGTGCGAAATCGAAGCACGTCGTCAAAATTGGCGAGCAGCTTACCAGTTACCCGACCGGAACACGCAAGTTCTGGTCGTTGTCGAAAGCTGCTCTTGGTAACTTCAACCAGCCGTCCATGCCGCCGTTGCACATGAGGAATGACACCCTGGCCCATACGGCAAAAGAGAAAGCCGATCTCGTGTGCACTCTTTTTGCCTCCAACTCGACTCTTGACGACAACGGAAAAACACCGCCGACCATCCCGCGGTGTCAGAGCTCCATGCCTGAAGTACAGTTCCGACAGAAAACTGTTAGGCGAGCTCTGTTTTCGTTGGACGTCAGGAAGTCGAGCGGGCTGGATGGCATTTCTCCAATCGTGCTTAGAACGTGTGCCCCTGAGTTGACGCCGGTGCTAACGCGTTTATTCCGGCACTCTTATTCAAAAGGCGTAGTCCCTGATTCATGGAAGTCAGCCCTTGTCCATCCGATCCCAAAAAAAGGAGACAGTTCGGATCCGGCAAACTACAGGCCTATTGCGATTACCTCCCTACTCTCCAAAATCATGGAGAGCATAATTAACCGCCAGCTCTTGGTATACCTTGAGGGTCACCAGTTGATCAACGACCGGCAGTACGGCTTTCGCAATGGTCGGTCGACTGGCGATCTTCTGGTATACCTAACACATACATGGGCGGCGGCTATTGAAAGCAAGGGGGAAGGCCTGGCAGTTGGTCTGGATATAGGGAAGGCCTTTGATCGTGTATGGCACAAGGCGCTCCTCGCAAAACTTCCATCATTTGGGCTTCCCGAGAGCTTATGCAAGTGGACCTCCAGCTTCCTCACTGGGCGCAGCATACAGGTCGTTATCGACGGTTATTGCTCGAATCCCAAGCCCGTGAACGCTGGAGTTCCCCAAGGTTGTGTGCTATCTCCCACGCTGTTTCTTCTGCATATCAATGATATGTTGGACACCGCCAACATGCATTGCTATGCAGACGACAGCACTGGTGATGCCGTATACACGGGCCATGCAGGTCTCTCTCGGGAAAACGTCGACCAGTGCCGGGAGAAACTTGTGTCTTCTATCGAGTCCTCTCTCGAGAAGGTCGCGGAATGGGGTTAGTTGAACCTTGTCCAATTTAACCCCCAGAAGACTCAAGTTTGCGCGTTTACCACTAAAAAAACCCCATTTGCCGTATCACCGCTCTTCGAGAACACTTCCCTTAAAGCCTCGCCTAGTATCGGAATATTGGGTCTCGAAATCTCGAGCAATTGCCAATTCCGTGGCCATCTGGAGGGCAAAGCCAAACTGGCTTCAAAGAAACTGGGCGTCATAAATAGAGCACGGCAATACTTCAAGCCGGCCCACATTCTAGCGCTCTACAAAGCGCAGGTCCGGCCTCACATGGAGTATTGCTGTCATCTCTGGTCTGGCGCACCCCAGTATCAGCTCGATCCATTTGACCGCGTGCAACGCAGAGCAGCTCGAATTGTCGGGAACCCAGTACTCTGTGAACGGCTGGATCATTTGGCGTTGCGTAGAGATGTCGCTTCATTGTGTGTTTTATACCGCATCTATCACGGCGAGTGTTCCGAAGAGCTGTTCAACCTGATTCCTGCCGCCGAATTCCACCTTCGCACGACACGCCACAAGTTAGGATTTCATCCCCACAATCTGGATGTGTGGCAGTCCTCCACAGTGCGGTTTTCAAGGAGTTTTCTTCCTCGTACCACGAAGCTGTGGAATGAGCTTCCGTGTGCGGTATTTCCGGGACGATACGACATGGGTACCTTCAAGAAAAGCGCGTACACCTTCCTTAAAGGCCGGCAACGCTCTTGTGATTCCTCTGGTGTTGCAGGAGAGTGTGGGCGGTGGTGATCACTTAACACCAGGTGACCCGTACGCTCGTTTGTCCTCCTATTCCATAAAAAAAAAAAAAAAAAAGATTATGTAATCAGTTTTCAAATCCAAGATGGCCGTCGCTCAAAAGTATGATAACTAAATTATGGATATCGTATCAGAGGTTCTCGAGGGTGCTGAGAACGATTTTGTGATCATTTTTCAAATCCAAGATGGCCGCCACACAAAATTATGATTTCAGCAATATGGATATCGGACCCGAGGTTCTCGAGTGTGCAGAGAACGATTTGGTGATCATTTTTCAAATCCAAGATGGCCGCCGCACAAAATTATGATTTCAGCAATATGGATATCGTACCCGAGGTTCTCGAGGGTGCAGAGAACGATTTGGTGATCATTTTTCAAATCCAAGATGGCCGCCGCACAAAATTATGATTTCAGCAATATGAATATCGTACCCGAGGTTCTCGAGGGTGAATAAAACAATTTTGGGATCATTTTTAAATCCGAGATGGCCGCCGCTCAAAAGTATGATAACTATATTATGGGTATCGTATCAGAGGTTCTCTAGAGGGGGCTAAGAACGATTTTGTGATCATTTTTCAAATCCAAGATGGCCGCCGCACAAAATTATGATTTCAGCAATATGGATATCGTACCCGAGGTTCTCGAGGGTGAATAAAACAATTTTGGGATCATTTTTAAATCCGAGATGGCCGCCGCTCAAAAGTATAATAACTAGATTATGGGTATCGTATCAGAGGTTCTCTAGGGGGGGCTAAGAACGATTTTGTAATCATTTTTCAAATCCAAGAGGGCCGCCGCACATAATTATGTGTTCACCAATGTAGATATCGTGTCCGAGGTTCTCGAGGGTACAGAAAACAATTTTGGGATCATTTTTAAATCCGAGATGCCGCTCAAAAGTATGATAACGAGATTATGGGTATCGCATCCTAGGTTCTCGAGGGTGCAGAGAAAGATTATGTGATCAGTTTTCAAATCCAAGATGGCCGTCGCTCAAAAGTATGATAACTAAATAATGGATATCGTATCAGAGGTTCTCGAGGGTGCTGAGAACGATTTTGTGATCATTTTTCAAATCCAAGATGGCCGCCACACAAAATTATGATTTCAGCAATATGGATATCGTACCCGAGGTTCTCGAGTGTGCAGAGAACGATTTGGTGATCATTTTTCAAATCCAAGATGGCCGCCGCACAAAATTATGATTTCAGCATTATGAATATCGTACCCGAGGTTCTCGAGGGTGCAGAGAAAGATTTTGTGGTCAGTTATCAAATCCAAGATGGCCGCTTCACAAAATAATGATTTCAGCAATATGGATATCGTACCCGAGCTTCTCGAGGGTACAGAGAACGATTTTGTGATCATTTTTCAAATCCAAGATGGCCGCCGCACAAAATTATGATTTCAGCAATATGGATATCGTACCCTAGGTTCTCAAGGGTGCAGAGAACGATTTGGTGATCATTTTTCAAATCCAAGATGGCCGCCGCACAAAATTATGATTTCAGCAATATGAATATCGTACCCGAGGTTCTCGAGGGTGCAGAGAACGATTTTGTGATCATTTTTCAAATCCAAGATGGCCGCCGCTCAAAAGTATGATAACTACATTATGGGTATCGTATCCGAGGTTCTCGAGAGTGCGGAAAACAATTTTTGGTCCATTTTGAAATCCAAGATGGCCGCCGCACAATATTATGATTTCAGCAATATGGATATCGTACCCGAGGTTCTCGAGGGTGCAGAGAACGATTTTGTGATCATTTTTCAAATCCAAGATGGCCGCCGCACAAAATTATGATTTCAGCAATATGGATATCGTGGCCTAGATTCTCAAGGGTGCAGAGAACGATTTGGTAATCATTTTTCAAATCCAAGATGGCCGCCGCACAAAATTATGATTTTAGCAATATGGATATCGTGTCCGAGGTTCTCGAGGGTGCAGAGAACAATTCTGTGATCATTTTTGAAATCCAAGAGAACTATCGCAAACAATAATGTTTTCAGCAATATGGATATCGTGTCCGAGGTTCTTGAGGGTGCAGAAAACATTTTTGGGATCATTTTTAAATCCGAGATGGCCGCCGCTCAAAAGTATGATAACTTGATTATGGGAATCGTATCCTAGGATCTTGAGGGTGCAGAGAAAGATTTGGTGATCATTTTTCAAATCCAAGATGGCTGTCGCACAAAATTATGATTTCAGCAATATGGATATCGTACCCGAGGTTCTCGAGGGTGCAGAGAAAGATTTTGTGGTCAGTTTTCAAATCTAAGATGGCCGCAGCTCAAAAGTATGATAACTACATTATGGGTATCGTATCCCAGGTTCTCGAGGAAGCCGAGAACAATTTTGTGATCATTTTTCAAATCCAAGATGGCCGCCGCACAAAATTATGATTTCAGCAATATGGATATCGTACCCGAGGTTCTCGAGGGTGCAGAGAACGATTTGGTGATCATTTTGCAAATACAAGATGGCCGCCGCACAAAATTATGATTTCAGCAATATGGATATCGTACCCGAGGTTCTCGAGGGTGAATAAAACAATTTTGGGATCATTTTTAAATCCGAGATGGCCGCCGCTCAAAAGTATGATAACTAGATTATGGGTATCGTATCAGAGGTTCTCTTTGGGGGGCTAAGAACGATTTTGTAATCATTTTTCAAATCCAAGATGGCCGCCGCACATAATTATGTGTTCACCAATGTAGATATCGTGTCCGAGGTTCTCGAGGGTACAGAAAACAATTTTGGGATCATTTTTAAATCCGAGATGCCGCTCAAAAGTATGATAACGAGATTATGGGTATCGCATCCTAGGTTCTCGAGGGTGCAGAGAAAGATTATGTGATCAGTTTTCAAATCCAAGATGGCCGTCGCTCAAAAGTATGATAACTAAATTATGGATATCGTATCAGAGGTTCTCGAGGGTGCTGAGAACGATTTTGTGATCATTTTTCAAATCCAAGATGGCCGCCACACAAAATTATGATTTCAGCAATATGGATATCGTACCCGAGGTTCTCGAGTGTGCAGAGAACGATTTGGTGATCATTTTTCAAATCCAAGATGGCCACCGCACAAAATTATGATTTCAGCATTATGAATATCGTACCCGAGGTTCTCGAGGGTGCAGAGAAAGATTTTGTGGTCAGTTATCAAATCCAAGATGGCCGCTTCACAAAATAATGATTTCAGCAATATGGATATCATACCCGAGCTTCTCGAGGGTACAGAGAACGATTTTGTGATCATTGTTCAAATCCAAGATGGCCGCCGCACAAAATTATGATTTCAGCAATATGGATATCGTACCCGAGGTTCTCGAGGGTGCAGAGAACGATTTGGTGATCATTTTTCAAATACAAGATGGCCGCCGCACAAAATTATGATTTCAGCAATATGGATATCGTATCCGAGGTTCTCGAATGTGCTGAGAACGATTGTGTGATCATGTATGTTTTCACCAATGTAGATATCGTGCCCGAGGTTCTCTAGGGTGCAGAATACAATTTTGGGATAATTTTTAAATCTGAGATCGCCGCCGCTCAAAAGTATGATAACTAGATTATGGGTATCGTATCCGAGGTTCTCGATTGTGCTGAGAACGATTGTGTGATCATGTATGTTTTCACCAATGTAGATATCGTGCCCGAGGTTCTCTAGGGTGCAGAAATCAATTTTGGGATAATTTTTAAATCCGAGATGGCCGCCGCTCAAAAGTATGATAACTAGATTATGGGTAGCGTATCCTACGTTCTCGAGGGTGCAGAGAAAGACTTTGTGATCAGTTTTCAAATACAAGATGGCCGCCGCTCAAAAGTATGATAACTACATTATGGGTATCGTATCCGAGGTTCTCGAGGGTGCTGAGAACGATTTTGTTATCATTTTTCTAATCCAAGATGGCCGCCGCACAAAATTATGTTTTCACCAATGTAGATATCGTGTCCGAGGTTCTCGAGGGTGCAGAAAACAATTTTGGGATCATTTTTAAATCCAAGATGGCCGCCGCTCAAAAGTATGATAACTAGATTATGGTTATCGTGTCCTAGGTTCTCGAGGGTGCAGAGAAAGATTATGTGATCAGTTTTCAAATCCAAGATGGCCGCGGCTCAAAAGTATGATAACTAGATTATGGATATCGAACCAGAGGTTGTCGAGGGTGCTGAGATCGATTTTGTGATCATTTTTCAAATCCAAGATAGCCGCCGCACAAAATTATGATTTCAGCAATATGGATATCGTACCCGAGGTTCTCGAGGGTGCAGAGAAATGTTTGTGGTAAGTTTTCAAATCCATGATGGCCGCCGTTCAAAGGTATGATAACTACATTATGGGTATCGTATCCCAGGTTCTCGAGGGTGCTGAGAACAATTTTGTGATCATTTTTCAAATCCAAGATGGCCGCCGTACAAAATTATGATTTCATCAATATGGATATCGTACCCGAGGTTCTCGAGGGTGCAGAAAACAATTTTGGGATCATTTTTAAATCCTAGATGGCCGCCGCTCAAAAGTATGATAACTAGATTATGGGTATCGTATCCTACGTTCTCGAGGGTGCAGAGAAAGACTTTGTGATCAGTTTTCAAATACAAGATGGCCGCCGCTCAAAAGTATGATAACTACATTATGGATATCGTATCCGAGGTACTCGAGGGTGCTGAGAACGATTTTGTGATCATTTTTCTAATCCAAGATGGCCGCCGCACAAAATTATGTTTTCACCAATGAAGATATCGTGTCCGAGGTTCTCGAGGGTGCAGAAAACAATTTTGGGATCATTTTCAAATCCGAGATGGCCGCCGCTCAAAAGTATGATAACTAGATTATGGGTATCGTATCCTACGTTCTCGAGGGTGCAGAGAAAGACTTTGTGATCAGTTTTCAAATACAAGATGGCCGCCGCACAAAATTATGTTTTCACCAATGAAGATATCGTGTCCGAGGTTCTCGAGGGTGCAGAAAACAATTTTGGGATCATTTTCAAATCCGAGATGGCCGCCGCTCAAAAGTATGATAACTAGATTATGGGTATCGTATCCTACGTTCTCGAGGGTGCAGAGAAAGACTTTGTGATCAGTTTTCAAATACAAGATGGCCGCCGCTCAAAATTATGATTTCAGCAATATGGATATCGTACCCTAGGTTCTCATGGGTGCAGAGAACGATTTGGTGATCATTTTTCAAATCCAAGATGGCCGCCGCACAAAATTATGATTTCAGCAATATGAATATCGTACCCGAGGTTCTCGAGGGTGCAGAGAACGATTTTGTGATCATTTTTCAAATCCAAGATGGCCGCCGCTCAAAAGTATGATAACTACATTATGGGTATCGTATCCGAGGTTCTCGAGAGTGCGGAAAACAATTTTTGGTCCATTTTGAAATCCAAGATGGCCGCCGCACAATATTATGATTTCAGCAATATGGATATCGTACCCGAGGTTCTCGAGGGTGCAGAGAACGATTTTGTGATCATTTTTCAAATCCAAGATGGCCGCCGCACAAAATTATGATTTCAGCAATATGGATATCGTGGCCTAGATTCTCAAGGGTGCAGAGAACGATTTGGTAATCATTTTTCAAATCCAAGATGGCCGCCGCACAAAATTATGATTTTAGCAATATGGATATCGTGTCCGAGGTTCTCGAGGGTGCAGAGAACAATTCTGTGATCATTTTTGAAATCCAAGAGAACTATCGCAAACAATAATGTTTTCAGCAATATGGATATCGTGTCCGAGGTTCTCGAGGGTGCAGAAAACATTTTTGGGATCATTTTTAAATCCGAGATGGCCGCCGCTCAAAAGTATGATAACTTGATTATGGGAATCGTATCCTAGGATCTTGAGGGTGCAGAGAAAGATTTGGTGATCATTTTTCAAATCCAAGATGGCTGTCGCACAAAATTATGATTTCAGCAATATGGATATCGTACCCGAGGTTCTCGAGGGTGCAGAGAAAGATTTTGTGGTCAGTTTTCAAATCTAAGATGGCCGCAGCTCAAAAGTATGATAACTACATTATGGGTATCGTATCCCAGGTTCTCGAGGAAGCCGAGAACAATTTTGTGATCATTTTTCAAATCCAAGATGGCCGCCGCACAAAATTATGATTTCAGCAATATGGATATCGTACCCGAGGTTCTCGAGGGTGCAGAGAACGATTTGGTGATCATTTTTCAAATCCAAGATGGCCGCCGCACAAAATTATGATTTCAGCATTATGAATATCGTACCCGAGGTTCTCGAGGGTGCAGAGAAAGATTTTGTGGTCAGTTATCAAATCCAAGATGGCCGCTTCACAAAATAATGATTTCAGCAATATGGATATCATACCCGAGCTTCTCGAGGGTACAGAGAACGATTTTGTGATCATTTTTCAAATCCAAGATGGCCGCCGCACAAAATTATGATTTCAGCAATATGGATATCGTACCCGAGGTTCTCGAGGGTGCAGAGAACGATTTGGTGATCATTTTTCAAATACAAGATGGCCGCCGCACAAAATTATGATTTCAGCATTATGAATATCGTACCCGAGGTTCTCGAGGGTGCAGAGAAAGATTTTGTGGTCAGTTATCAAATCCAAGATGGCCGCTTCACAAAATAATGATTTCAGCAATATGGATATCATACCCGAGCTTCTCGAGGGTACAGAGAACGATTTTGTGATCATTTTTCAAATCCAAGATGGCCGCCGCACAAAATTATGATTTCAGCAATATGGATATCGTACCCGAGGTTCTCGAGGGTGCAGAGAACGATTTTGTGATCATTTTTCAAATCCAAGATGGCCGCCGCTCAAAAGTATGATAACTACATTATGGGTATCGTATCCGAGGTTCTCGAGAGTGCGGAAAACAATTTTTGGTCCATTTTGAAATCCAAGATGGCCGCCGCACAATATTATGATTTCAGCAATATGGATATCGTACCCGAGGTTCTCGAGGGTGCAGAGAACGATTTTGTGATCATTTTTCAAATCCAAGATGGCCGCCGCACAAAATTATGATTTCAGCAATATGGATATCGTGGCCTAGATTCTCAAGGGTGCAGAGAACGATTTGGTAATCATTTTTCAAATCCAAGATGGCCGCCGCACAAAATTATGATTTTAGCAATATGGATATCGTGTCCGAGGTTCTCGAGGGTGCAGAGAACAATTCTGTGATCATTTTTGAAATCCAAGAGAACTATCGCAAACAATAATGTTTTCAGCAATATGGATATCGTGTCCGAGGTTCTCGAGGGTGCAGAAAACATTTTTGGGATCATTTTTAAATCCGAGATGGCCGCCGCTCAAAAGTATGATAACTTGATTATGGGAATCGTATCCTAGGATCTTGAGGGTGCAGAGAAAGATTTGGTGATCATTTTTCAAATCCAAGATGGCTGTCGCACAAAATTATGATTTCAGCAATATGGATATCGTACCCGAGGTTCTCGAGGGTGCAGAGAAAGATTTTGTGGTCAGTTTTCAAATCTAAGATGGCCGCAGCTCAAAAGTATGATAACTACATTATGGGTATCGTATCCCAGGTTCTCGAGGAAGCCGAGAACAATTTTGTGATCATTTTTCAAATCCAAGATGGCCGCCGCACAAAATTATGATTTCAGCAATATGGATATCGTACCCGAGGTTCTCGAGGGTGCAGAGAACGATTTGGTGATCATTTTTCAAATCCAAGATGGCCGCCGCACAAAATTATGATTTCAGCATTATGAATATCGTACCCGAGGTTCTCGAGGGTGCAGAGAAAGATTTTGTGGTCAGTTATCAAATCCAAGATGGCCGCTTCACAAAATAATGATTTCAGCAATATGGATATCATACCCGAGCTTCTCGAGGGTACAGAGAACGATTTTGTGATCATTTTTCAAATCCAAGATGGCCGCCGCACAAAATTATGATTTCAGCAATATGGATATCGTACCCGAGGTTCTCGAGGGTGCAGAGAACGATTTGGTGATCATTTTTCAAATACAAGATGGCCGCCGCACAAAATTATGATTTCAGCAATATGGATATCGTATCCGAGGTTCTCGAATGTGCTGAGAACGATTGTGTGATCATGTATGTTTTCACCAATGTAGATATCGTGCCCGAGGTTCTCTAGGGTGCAGAATACAATTTTGGGATAATTTTTAAATCTGAGATCGCCGCCGCTCAAAAGTATGATAACTAGATTATGGGTATCGTATCCGAGGTTCTCGAATGTGCTGAGAACGATTGTGTGATCATGTATGTTTTCACCAATGTAGATATCGTGCCCGAGGTTCTCTAGGGTGCAGAAATCAATTTTGGGATAATTTTTAAATCCGAGATGGCCGCCGCTCAAAAGTATGATAACTAGATTATGGGTAGCGTATCCTACGTTCTCCAGGGTGCAGAGAAAGACTTTGTGATCAGTTTTCAAATACAAGATGGCCGCCGCTCAAAAGTATGATAACTACATTATGGGTATCGTATCCGAGGTTCTCGAGGGTGCTGAGAACGATTTTGTTATCATTTTTCTAATCCAAGATGGCCGCCGCACAAAATTATGTTTTCACCAATGTAGATATCGTGTCCGAGGTTCTCGAGGGTGCAGAAAACAATTTTGGGATCATTTTTAAATCCAAGATGGCCGCCGCTCAAAAGTATGATAACTAGATTATGGTTATCGTATCCTAGGTTCTCGAGGGTGCAGAGAAAGATTATGTGATCAGTTTTCAAATCCAAGATGGCCGCGGCTCAAAAGTATGATAACTAGATTATGGATATCGAACCAGAGGTTCTCGAGGGTGCTGAGATCGATTTTGTGATCATTTTTCAAATCCAAGATAGCCGCCGCACAAAATTATGATTTCAGCAATATGGATATCGTACCCGAGGTTCTCGAGGGTGCAGAGAAATGTTTGTGGTAAGTTTTCAAATCCATGATGGCTGCCGTTCAAAGGTATGATAACTACATTATGGGTATCGTATCCCAGGTTCTCGAGGGTGCTGAGAACAATTTTGTGATCATTTTTCAAATCCAAGATGGCCGCCGTACAAAATTATGATTTCATCAATATGGATATCGTACCCGAGGTTCTCGAGGGTGCAGAAAACAATTTTGGGATCATTTTTAAATCCTAGATGGCCGCCGCTCAAAAGTATGATAAATAGATTATGGGTATCGTATCCTACGTTCTCGAGGGTGCAGAGAAAGACTTTGTGATCAGTTTTCAAATACAAGATGGCCGCCGCTCAAAAGTATGATAACTACATTATGGATATCGTATCCGAGGTACTCGAGGGTGCTGAGAACGATTTTGTGATCATTTTTCTAATCCAAGATGGCCGCCGCACAAAATTATGTTTTCACCAATGAAGATATCGTGTCCGAGGTTCTCGAGGGTGCAGAAAACAATTTTGGGATCATTTTCAAATCCGAGATGGCCGCCGCTCAAAAGTATGATAACTAGATTATGGGTATCGTATCCTACGTTCTCGAGGGTGCAGAGAAAGACTTTGTGATCAGTTTTCAAATACAAGATGGCCGCCGGTCAAAAGTATGATAACTACATTATGGATATCGTATCAGAGGTTCTCGAGGGTGCTAAGAATGATTTTGTAATCATTTTTCAAATCCAAGATGGCCGTCGCACAAAATTATGATTTCAGCAATATGGATATCGTATCCGAGGTTCCCGAGGGTGCAGAGAACGATTTGGTGATCATTTTTCAAATCCAATATGGCCGCCGCACAAAATTATGATTTCAGCAACATGGATAACGTACCCGAGGTTCTCGAGGATGCAGAGAAAGATTTGTGTTCAGTTTTCAAATCCAAGATGGCCGCCGTTCAAAAGTATAATAACTACATTATGGGTATCGTATCCCAGGTTCTCGAGGGTGCTGAGAACAATTTTATGATCACTTTTCAAATCCAAGATTGCCATCGCACAAAATTATGATTTCAGCAATATGGATATCGTACCAGAGGTTCTCGAGGGTGCAGAAAACAATTTTGGGATAATTTTTAAATCCGAGATGGCCGCCGCTCAAAAGTATGATAACTGGATTATGGGTATCGTATCCTACGTTCTCGAGGGTGCAGAGAAAGACTTTGTGATTAGTTTTCAAATACAAGATGGCCGCCGCTCAAAAGTATAATAACTACATTATGGGTATCGTATCCCAGGTTCTCGAGGGTGCTGAGAACAATTTTGTGATCATTTTTCAAATCCAAGATGGCCGCCGTACAAAATTATGATTTCATCAATATGGATATCGTACCCGAGGTTCTCGAGGGTGCAGAAAACAATTTTGGGATCATTTTTAAATCCGAGATGGCCGCCGCTCAAAGTATGATAACTAGATTATGGGTATCGTATCCTACGTTCTCGAGGGTGCAGAGAAAGACTTTGTGATCAGTTTTCAAATACAAGATGGCCGCCGCTCAAAAGTATGATAACTACATTATGGGTATCGTATCCGAGGTACTCGAGGGTGCTGAGAACGATTTTGTGATCATTTTTCTAATCCAAGATGGCCGCCGCACAAAATTATGTTTTCACCAATGTAGATATCGTGTCCGAGGTTCCCGAGGGTGCAGAAAACAATTTTGGGATCATTTTCAAATCCGAGATGGCCGCCGCTCAAAAGTATGATAACTAGATTATGGGTATCGTATCCTACGTTCTCGAGAGTGCAGAGAAAGACTTTGTGATCAGTTTTCAAATACAAGATGGCCGCCGCTCAAAAGTATGATAACTACATTATGGATATCGTATCAGAGGTTCTCGAGGGTGCTGAGAATGATTTTGTGATCATTTTTCAAATCCAAGATGGCCGCCGCACAAAATTATGATTTCAGCAATATGGATATCGTACCCGAGGTTCTCGAGGGTGCAGAGAAAGATTTGTGTTCAGTTTTCAAATCCAAGATGGCCGCCGTTCAAAAGTATAATAACTACATTATGGGTATCGTATCCCAGGTTCTCGAGGGTGCTGAGAACAATTTTATGATCATTTTTCAAATCCAAGATGGCCATCGCACAAAATTATGATTTCAGCAATATGGATATCGTACCCGAGGTTCTCGAGGGTGCAGAAAACAATTTTGGGATAATTTTTAAATCCGAGATGGCCGCCGCTCAAAAGTATGATAACTGGATTATGGGTATCGTATCCTACGTTCTCGAGGGTGCAGAGAAAGACTTTGTGATTAGTTTTCAAATACAAGATGGCCGCCGCTCAAAAGTATGATAACTACATTATGGGTATCGTATCCGAGGTTCTCAAGGGTGCTGAGAACGATTTTGTGATCATTTTTCTAATCCAAGATGGCCCCCGCACAAAATTATGTTTTCACCAATGTAGATATCGTGTCCGAGGTTCTCGAGGGTGCAGAAAACAATTTTGGGATCATTTTTTAATCCGAGATGGCCGCCGCTCAAAAGTATGATAACTAGATAATGGTTATCGTATCCGAGGTTCTCGAATGTGCTGAGAACGATTGTGTGATCATGTATGTTTCCACCAATGTAGATATCGTGCCCGAGGTTCTCTAGGGTGCAGAAAACAATTTTGGGATAATTTTTAAATCCGAGATGGCCGCCGCTCAAAAGTATGATAACTAGATTATGGGAATCTTATCCGAGGTTCTCGAATGCGCTGAGAACGATTGTGTTATCATGTATGTTTTCACCAATAAAGATATCGTGCCCGAGGTTCTCTAGGGTGCAGAAAACAATTTTGGGATAATTTTTAAATCCGAGATGGCCGCCGCTCAAAAGTATGATAACTAGATTATGGGTATCGTATCCGAGGTTCTCGAATGTGCTGAGAACGATTGTGTGATCATGTATGTTTTCACCAATTTAGATATCGTGCCCGAGGTTCTCGAGGGTGCAGAAAACAATTTTGGGATCATTTTTAAATCCGAGATGGCCGCCGCTCAAAAGTATGATAACTAGATTATGGTTATCGTATTCGAGGTTCTCGAATGTGCTGAGAACGATTGTGTGATCATGTATGTTTTCACCAATGTTGATATCGTGCCCGAGGTTATCTAGGGTGCAGAAAACAATTTTGGGATAATTTTTAAATCCGAGATGGCCGCCGCTCAAAAGTATGATAACTACATTATGGGTATCGTATCCGAGGTTCTCGGATGTGCTGAAAACGATTGTGTGATCATGTATGTTTTCACCAATGTAGATATCGTGCCCGAGGTTCTCTAGGGTGCAGAAAACAATTTTGGGTTAATTTTTAAATCCGAGATGGCCGCCGCTCAAAAGTATGATAACTAGATTATGGGTATCGTATCCTACGTTCTCGAGGGTGCAGAGAAAGACTTTGTGATCAGTTTTCAAATACAAGATGGCCGCCGCTCAAAAGTATGATAACTACATTATGGGTATCGTATCCGAGGTTCTCGAGGATGCTGAGAACGATTTTGTGATCATTTTTCTAATCCAAGATGGCCGCCGCACAAAATTATGTTTTCACCAATGTAGATATCGTGTCCGAGGTTCTCGAGGGTGCAGAAAACAATTTTGGGATCATTTTTAAATCCGAGATGGCCGCCGCTCAAAAGTATGATAACTAGATTATGGTTATCGTATCCTAGGTTCTCGAGGGTGCAGAGAAAGATTATGTGATCAGTTTTCAAATCCAAGATGGCCGCGGCTCAAAAGTATGATAACTACATTATGGGTATCGCATCCGAGGTTCTCGAGGGTGCTAAGAACGATTTTGTGATCATTTTTCAAATCCAAGAGGGCCGCCGTGCAAGATTATGGTCACAAAAATATGGGTATCGTATCCGAGGTTCTCGAGGGTGCAAAGAACGATTTTGTGATCAGTTTTCAAATACACGATGGCCGCCGCTCAAAAGTATAATAACTACATTATGGGTATCGTATCCGAGGTTCTCGAGGGTGCTGAGAACGATTGTGTGATCATGTATGTTTTCACCAATGTAGATATCGTGCCCGAGGTTCTTTAGGGTGCAAAAAACAATTTTGGGATAATTTTTAAATCCGAGATGGCCGCCGCTCAAAAGTATGACAACTAGATTATGGGTATCGCATCCGAGGTTCTCGAGGGTGCTAAGAACGATTTTGTGATCATTTTTCAAATCCAAGAGGGCCGCCGTGCAAGATTATGGTCACAAAAATATGGGTATCGTATCCTAGGTTCTCGAGGGTGTAGAGAACGATTTTGTGATCAGTTTTCAAATCCAAGATGGCCGCGGCTCAAAAGTATGATAACTACATTATGGGTATCGCATCCGAGGTTCTCGAGGGTGCTAAGAACGATTTTGTGATCAGTTTTCAAATCCAAGATGGCCGCGGCTCAAAAGTATGATAACTACATTATGGATATCGTATCAGAGGTTCTCGAGGGTGCTGAGAACGATTTTTCAAATCCAAGATGGCCGCCGCACAAAATTATGATTTCAGCAATATGGATATCGTACCCGAGGTTCTCGAGGGTGCAGAGAACGATTTGGTGATCATTTTTCAAATCCAAGATGGCCGCCGCACAAAATTATGATTTCAGAAACATGGGTATCGTACCCGAGGTTCTCGAGGGTGCTGAGAATGATTGTGTGATCATGTATGTTTTCACCAATGTAGATATCGATCCGAGGCTCTCGAGGGTGCAGAAAACAATTTTAGAATCATTTTTAAATCCAAGATGGCCGCCGCACAAGATTATGATTTCAGCAATATGGATATCGTACCCGAGGTTCTCGAGGATGCAGAGCAAGATTTTGTGGTCAGTTTTCAAATCCAAGATGGCCGCCGCTCAAAAGTATGATAACTACATTATGGGTATCGTATCCCAGGTTCTCGAGGGTGCTGAGAACAATTTTGTGATCATTTTTCAAAACCAAGATGGCCGCCGCACAAAATTATGATTTCAGCAATATGGATATCGTACCCGAGGTTCTCGAGGGTGCAGAGAAAAATTTTGTGGTCAGTTATCAAATCCAAGATGGCCGCCGCACAAAATAATGATTTCAGCAATATGGATATCGTACCCGAAGTTCTCGAGGTTGCAGAGAACGATTTGGTGATCATTTTTCAA